>NW_024114652.1:0-34543 GCF_003073215.2 Triticum urartu | reverse complement strand
CACTTATGCTTCACAAAGTAGTTAGATTCCTCACTTGTACTGATCCGTGGATTTGTACAAATCTGGAACCAACTCTTTATCTATGAGTGAATGTCTTCGCATGATGAGGTCAATGTCTTCTAAACTGATTTATCTTCAAAATCTTCTGAGAATGCATATGACCTCTTCCCCTTCCCTCGCACGTTAATGCTGTCACAGGTACATGTCCGTGGGAGAATCCCTTGGTTCTCATAGTCTGCATTCATTTGCAGAATTCTTACAACATCGTATAAATTCTCCCGAAGCCGGTTCCTGTTTGACCCGCAGGCGGAAGCCTTTGAAACCTTTGAACATGTTGAAGCCATTCAGTTTGAAGTTCATGGCTACAGAGAAATCTACAAGGAATGGAGGCAGACAACACCGTGGAAACACTGCTAAGGACCTACCACCAGATCTATATGAGCAATACAAGTCAGATCCAGAAGAAACCTATGGAGAACGCAAGAACCGAATCCAATGGATTCGAAGACATTGGGCAGAGGAATGGTTCAAGTACAGATTCATCACCGACGAATATGCTAAGAAGAGTGCCATCAAGGGACCATGGGGAGATATCACATACAAAGGTCTTCAGCCCAAATCACAGTCCGAAGCTATTGCTCAAGGCTTTTACCCATGCATGCTTCATGGACCTCAGCCTGCTAATGCCGACCCATCCTCTCTGTTATGGTGTCGCGAAGACAATCTCTTCAAGCGCAACTATCAGTTTGCACAGAACTCTGCCAAGGAAAACAAGAAGTCATCGGGATTGGACTTCAACCCAGGCCCCTCTGCGCCACGTGCTGATGGCACACGAGAAGCTGAACCCAATCTGGTTGGGCCCTTCTACAACCTAGAAGGTCTCCTCACTCATATTATGGTTCAAGGGGCAGTCGTGGCTCAACCTGCAGATGATGCTGAATCTGACGAAGCACCTGCACCACCGAAGCCGCTAAAGCAGAAGAAGGCTAAAGCTTCAAAGTCTGCCTCAGCACCAAAAATCTTACGGGCGAAGCCACTGGCTACTGCACCTCCTGAAGACAGTGTGCAGTCTGAAGATCTCTCCGTATCTCCAAGAAGACTGAGATGAGAAAGAATACTGATCAGGCACTGACTGCTGCTGCTATTCTGCGCAATGACGCCATTGATCTGTCCAGCGATGAAGAGCTTGCAGATGACGCTCTTGAGCAACTAATCAAGAGCAAGGAAGAAGCAGAGATATTCAATGATTTGCCTCTCTTTGATGTGGCAATCCTTCATAACTTCATTGATGAGTGGTTTGACACACCCAACCTCAGCTTTGAAGATCTACAACTTCCAATTGGCCTCAGTGTCGCCTTCCATGGCGCCATTGCTTCTGAGCTATCTCTAACTCAGCGCATCGTTGAACTGAAGCAAAAGATCGACTATGAGAAAGCTCAGTTCAAGAAGCACATGGCCAAGCTCAGCGTGCAAGATGTGAAAAACTTCAAAATTATGCTGCACGAGCTCAAGGAAGCCTTTCTCAAAAAGCGTGAAGAAGCTAAAGATTCTCGTGAATGCATGAAGAGCCTGGCTGACAAGTGTGTGCAAGCCTACAATGAGGCTGAGAGGCGCAAGGCTCTTGGTCGTCCTGGCATCGACCCAAGAATGGATGCAAAGAAGAAGAAGCCCTCAACTGACCAATCTGCACATTCAAGGCAGGAAGAACCTCGCATAGTCTTCCCAAGCAGCATGACTGGCTCGAAGCCAAAGGTCAGGTCAACCGCTTCAGAACTGAAGAAGACAAGGACTGCCAAGGCTGAAGCCAGAAAAAGGAAAAATCCTGAATCTTCTGATGTCGCTCCCTCTAAGAAGAAGCGCAAAACCAAGAAGGATTGGGCTGCTCCCACAGAACCCTTAGTTGTTGAACCTATCTCAATGGTTCGCCCTGCATCTGAACACCACGAGCGCCAACTGATTGTTCATGAGCCTACTTCCACAGAGGCTCCTGATGCTGAAGACATTCCAGCAGTTGACCCTACCGCTGCTGAAGACATTGGTCACCATGACAATGTTGAAGATGATGAAGTCCTTTCTCAGATCGAGCACCAACTGGTATCATCGCCTGTGCTTATGCACAGTGAACTCATCAGCATTGGTCGTCCTCTGACGCCAACTGCTCAGGATGCATCGTGGGCTGATCACCCACAGAGACAAGACACTCCAAACTCTCCCCAAGCAACCCCATCAGTGCAAGAAGAGGATGATGTTGAGGCCCAGCCAACTCCATCTCCACGGGCGTCACCAGCGCTACGCAGGCTTCGCAAAGGACCAAGGTCTCAAGTCCCTCTTTCGAGCGTTCCAGAAGGAGAAGTGCACCACCAATCTGTTGCACGTCAAGTGTTTCCAGATGCCACTCCTACTGTGACTGTCTCTGAGTCTGAAGCCAAAGGTGCTGAAGACAATCCGGCTGCATCAGCCGATGACAAACAAGAAGAAGACCGTGTCCCTACACCCCCAAACTCTGAAGAAGTTGTTCCTGAAGTGAACGTGTCTGTGCCCGACCCTCCAGCTCATCAAGTGGAGGTTGAGAATCTTGAGGCTGCCACCACCAACACAAATGAAGCCAATGACGTAGTCATGGCTGAAGCAAATGTGGAGACTGCCCAACCCAATGTGCCAGAGGCCAATGAAGCCAATGATGCAACTGCAACAGATGTGCAGCCTGACGCCTCTGTTGATGCCACTGCTCCTGTTCCGCCACCAAGGCCACACACTATCGAGCAAGCATTCAACTATGGCCAACTTGTCACTGTCAAAGGGCCTTTTCTGACTCCTCCGCCTGCTGCTGGTCCTCAGTTTGTCTATCACGTTGAGCACATGCCTCAGGTTCAGAAGCCAATACCAAGGTTGCCCAGGTTTCCAGGCATTGCATCTGCATCCGGATCGTTCAATATCAATGGCTTCAAGGCACACAACACCTTGTTCAATAGCGCCAAGAACCCCTACTCAAGGGCAAGAATATCTTCTGTTTGGTTCTGGAGCTATTAGCAGCGCAGTTATTACTCATGCATTCTGTACAATCAAGTTCGCATTTTCCCACATATGCGTCTTGACACTGAAGCCATAACTGGTCTGCCTTGCTTGGAAGAAGCTCTGGATTGCTTCAAAGAGTCTGGATTGTTGCCGTTCGTCACCGACAAAGAGCACTAGAACGAAGAATTGCTGCTCCAATTCTATGCCACACTTCATATTCATGGCTACAACAGAGATCCGAAGACGTGGGTCCTTGAGTGGATGACCGGGAATGTTCATCACGAAGCCAAAGCCTTTGATATCATTGAGCTCACTGGTCTGCCCACTCCAGGAGATCTTTATGAACCTGGTTGTCAGCTTCACAGTGCAGCTATGGAGAGCATTTTTCAGAAGCCTGAACCAAACATGAGTCAGATGCTTAGCATGATGAAGCCTTTGCCTCCAGATGCTGCATATCCTAAGGAGTTCTTTGTTGAAGACCTTGAGTATCTGCCACGCACTATCTATCACATTATAAGGCGAACTCTCTGGCCCATCAAAGGACATTCTCCACATGCAAAGCTAGAAGGTGCAATGAAGACTTTGGTCTTCCATATTCTTCACGGCAAATGCTTCAATGCACAAGGCTTCTTCATCCGCCAACTTGCTGCATCAGGATCTGATCTCTTTGGCTTGAAGTTTTATGCTCCATGGATAATGCGGCTGATCAAACTACACTCAGTTGTCACCTATCAGCCCTCTGCTCGCAATCATCGGATCTTTCTGCCTGACGTTGATATGTCAGTTGAAGCCATCTATCCAGAGCCTGCCAAGGAGCCTCTTAGTCTTCAGAATGCTGAGAATCAAAGCTTCTCTCAAAACATTGAAGGAGTTCAAGCAGTCTCTCATGTTTATCCTCTGGTTGGCACTACACATGCACCTCACCGTGCCCTCACTGAAGCCACTGACAGCACCATTGCCCAACGGCCCAAGAAGCGATCTCGTGTTCTTAATGACCGAGAGCTTCTGGTTGCCCTTCATCAGAAACAGGATAGGCATCATGACTGGCTGAAGCGCCAAATGCAAAGCCAAGAGGATTCGCAATCTTGCCACCAAGAATGCCTTTGTTGCCCATGAAACCTGTCGGCATACATGGAAAGGGCTGACGCTTATGTGCTCTAAGAATGATCTTCAAGAGGATGGCTTCTCTGAATGCTTCAAGTTTGACTCAACACCTCCAAGAAGGACTGTGCTGCAACGAACTCCGTCTCTTGAAGACTCTGAGTTCTCTTCCTCCGCGGCAACTGTGAATGCTAGAGTGATCGATGACGAAGACGATGCTACTTCACCGCCCCTACTTCTGCATGCATCGACACTGCCCCGAGTTCGTCTGCACCGCCTAACAACACCGACGACCTTGCTGCTTCACCTACTCCTCATGGGAACGAGTAGATGCTCTATGTCTTCAAACCTTTTTGGTCCTTACTGACAAAAGGGGGAGAAGCATATGAGTTTGATAGTCTTCAAGCGGGTCCATATGGGCGGTTGCTTTATATTTTGCCTAGTGTTTACAACTCTCGTTTTGATACATTTGGCTCTTTGAGTTGTAACACTTAAACTCGATGGTCGTCTGCTACTTATTTGCTATTCTGTCATGCGATGATAAATTCCGCATGTGCAACGATAAATTCCGCACTTAGATCATTTTGTAGACGTCCATTTTTCATTATGCATGTCATTATCTTCACATACTTTTCATGCATGATGAATTGTCATCATAAGTTAAAGAGGATCTCCACAAGTACAACTTGCCATGTGCATTTGCATTCCAAAAGCAAATTACTTATATGCACATCTTCAGGGGGAGCCCTTGCAACTTATGAAGACAATTTCATATCCTTTACAATTTCACATATTATATTCCCCGTTGAAAACTTCAACTAGTTTGTCATCAATCACCAAAAAGGGGGAGATTGTAAGTGCATCTAGTGCCACCCCTAGTTGGTTTTGGAGTATTGATGGCAAACCTAGTTGAGGGACTAATGTGTTTGTGAGAATTGCAGGATAACACAGGTAGAAGTCCCTCATTGATTCGGTTTTCCTACCATAGATGACCCCTAAAAATGTAAGAAGACATTGAAGACAAAGGTGGTATGTGAAGACATTCACATTGAAGACTATGACAAGAGAAGACATCGCACGAAGACTATGGAGCGCGAAGACTTAGTTCTTTCGTCGTTCTTTTTCTTCTTTGTTGAGTCATAGGAACCACCGTACTGTTAAGTGGGGTCCAAGAGAACCAGTCAGAATGACTGAAGTGATGCTTAACAAAAATCCTATGTCTTCGAGTGAAGACTATGAGAGCAAATCTTGTCCAGAGTTGGATAAGTCAGCTTTGCTTGTAGCCCAAGTAAAGTTGCCGTGTGTGTTTGAAATCTGACCATTGGAACACGTGTCAGTTCCTTAGTGACCGAGGGTCATTTCAGACAAATCAGGTCGGGTTGCCCGGTGGCTATAAATAGCCCACCCCCTACAACCATAAACGGTTGGCTGCTCAGAGTTAGAAGACGCTTTTGTCGTTTGAGAGCAACCCACCTCGAAGTCTTTGAGAGAGAATTCCTTGCGAGGATAAAGCCCTAACCACCCAGAGCCAAAGAGTGTTAGGCATCACTTAAATCTTCCTGTCTGTGTGATCTGAAGACTTATTACACTTGAGGACTATGTGAATCCTCCAGCCGGTTAGGCGTCGCATTCTGAGCATCCAAATATTGTGGATCGCCGGTGAACGAAGTCTGTGAAGGTTTGGAAGTCACCTTGAAGACTTACCAGAGTGATTGCGAGGACTGGGTGTCCTTAGCTCAAGGGGAATAAGGTGAAGACGAGGTCTTCTGAGTTAATCTCAGCCTCCCTAACCAGACGTACAGTTGTCACAGCAACTGGAACTGGTCCAACAAATCATTGTCTTCAACGAGTCACTGGTTTCATCCTTTCCCTTCCCTTTACTTACTGTTGGTCCTTGTGATTACTTGTTCTGATTGGCTTCACAATATCTTCCTACCTGATCCTTACTGCCTAGCTGCTATTAGTCATTGCGCTTTCACTTCATTGAATACTTGACTATGGTTTGCCTAGTGTAGTCTACCTTTCGCTGCATGGTAATAGGTTTATTTCTATCGTTTGTCTTCAAAACTTCCATGTTTTGAAGACTTACATAAAAATCGCCTATTCACCCCCCCCCTCTAGTCGATCACTAGCACTTCCAATTACCTATGTTGTATCTCTATTAACCTTTGATCTGGTACCTCCCAGTTGCAACACACTTCATCACCAGGTTTACCCATTCACTGTCAAACCCCAATTTTAACATCATTTCCTTCAAGAATGTCCATTCTACTCGGTCGTAAGCCTTACTCATGTCGAGCTTTACAACAGCATATCCTACCTTACCCCTTCTCCTTCTCTGCAAAAAATGGGTAAGTTTGTAGGCCAATAAGATATTATCTGAAATTATTCTACCTGAAACAAATGCACTTTGGTTCGGAGATATAATATAAGGTAGAATATTTTTCAATCTATTAGCAATTACTTTAGAGATCACCTTGTAAATGACATTGCAGAGGCTAATTGTTCTTAGGTCCTTCAAGGTCTCTGGGTTTGAAATTTTTGGAATTAACACCACTGTGGTACCGTTCCATCCTTCCGGCATTTCTCCACCTCGAAGGAACTTCAGCACTTCCCCTGTTAACTTATTGCCCACCAGTTGCCAGAACTGCTTGTAGAATATTGTAGGCATTCCATCCGGTCCTGGCGCCTTCAGGTCACCAATATTGAACAAAGCTTCTTTCACTTCCTCTTTTGTATATTCCGCACATAGACTATGATTCATTTGAGTAGTCACTTTTGGAGAGACTGCATGCAAGATTTCTTCCTTATTTGGTCCTGTCGAGGAAGTAAACAGATTAAAAAAATAGCTAGCAACATGCTCCTTCAATTGTTCCTCACACTCCACCCATGTCCCATCCTCTCTCCTTAGTCTCTTGATAGTATTCTTATTCTTCCTTTCTGACACATAAGCATGAAAAAAAAGTTTTTATTGTTTTAATTCTTTTCTCTAGATCCCCTAACACATTAGTGTCCCAATTTTTTAGATCTCCCGCGATTCTTCTTAGTATCTGAGATAAATCATTTTCGCCTCGAAAAGACGCGTCGGACCATGCATTCCTGACTATCTCTTCACATCCCTCCTCCTGCAACCACTTTGCTTCAAATCTGAAGCCATGGTTCCCTCTTTGAGGTTTCATGGTTCTATCTGCGCCTTCCATATGTATAGTCGCAGGTCAATAGTCTGAGTGTCTAGGATCTCCTGTTATCACTTTGTATGATGGAAATCTTATGCACCAGCTCCGGGACCAGACGGCTCTATCAAGTCTTTCCTTGATATATTGATATATCTCCAACGTATCTATAATTTTTTATTGTTCCATACTATATTATATCCTGTTTTGGACATTATTGGGCTTTATTATACACTTTTATATTATTTTTGGGACTAACCTATTAACCGGAGGCCCATCCCAGAATTGCTGTTTTTTGCCTATTTCAGAGTTTCACAGAAAAAGAATATCAAACGGAGTCCAAACGGAATGAAACCTTCGGGAACGTGATTTTCGGAACGAAAATGATCCAGAGGACTTAAACCCTACGTCAAGAAAGCAACCAGGAGGGCACGAGGTAGGGGCGCGCCTACCCTCCCCCCCAGGCGCGCCCTCCACCCTCATGGGCCCACGTTGCTCCACAGTGCTCAAGAGGTAGCAAAAAGGATTTCTGGCGCCGTTGCCGGGGAGTCTACGCAAGTCAACATACCAAGTACCCATCACAAACCCTTATCTCCCGCATTACATTATTTGTCACTAGGTGTTAGGGCGCGCCCGTGGCGCGCCTCTTGAGGGAGAGCTGGGCGGTGCCTGGTTGTAGTCAACCCTTTAACGCTCTTTCCTATTATAATTAGCGTTTGGGTTGATTGCTTTAATTAACAAACTTAGCAGCAGAAATAGAAATATATATATATATATACACAGAAAGGGCATTATGGATCTGGACATGAAACATCTGACTAAGAATAGTGCACTTTACATAAGCAACAAATAAATTTAGCGTCTTGAAAAGCATGTGATAAGAGGACCAAAAGCAAACCATAGGATGTCACAGGATAGAGCATAATTAAGAGTACTTAGTGCTAGATTATATTAACACAGGGCCTGCAGTGTCGTCGATGGTGCATCTAGAGGCGGTGCAGTGTGAAAACCAGGCTGCGCTTTGAAGTGATCCTGAAACAAATGCATAAGATGTCTCCCTCACGAATTTTGGCGTGGTGACAAAACTCAAACCAGTTGGTGATTATAGTGGCCCTCTTGTCGGAACTAAGGTTAGAACACAGTTTCCAAAGCTGAAATACAAAGTTAGTTTCAGAGAAACAACATAGTTTAATATTAATAATATATCATGTAATTACTCATCCGTGTTTTCCATAAAAAAATACATTATCCTGCTAGAACAACCAAGCTGTGGCAGTAAGAAAACTACCCAGGAACACATGCAGGAGGTGATTATCAAAACAAAAGGACTGATAAATTTAGCATCAACAAATGTATAATTTTTTTTGTTTTCAAATTCATAGTTTAACTCGGAAGCAAATAAAGATGGGCCAGAAATCAACATATGTTAAACTGGTGCTGCCAACAGTTCTATCATCAATCTAATCTAATTCACTGCATACTTTGTAGCACTGAAAGCATACTGCTGAAGTGACAACAAATCCATATCTCCAAAAATGACAACTCTTTGCAAAAATTCTTCTCCAGGATAAAGAGGAGCATCAAATAATAAACATAGATCCATGCGGGTAATATAAAATGCATAGGTCCAACATATCTATTAATCCATCTAGCTAGAAGCCTAGAACTGCATATAAATGTTCCAAATCAGTGAAATAGCAAGGTCCAAAAATCAAAATCAGATCCATGACTATGTATGTGTGGGCTCCAGTCACAAAAATGTTGGAAAAAATATTAAGCATCGGCTGGAACCAGTGTAAAAATTCAGAGATGTTCATGGCATTATAGAAAAAGGATAAAAGGCCTTCCTTTGCCAAACCAAACGGACATGGCTTGCTGATCCAAACCCAAGTAGCTCCCAAATTCTCTATGTTCTGCCGCATCAGGGTAGAAATGAAGGAGAAGAGACACGAGAGAACAGATCGCTCAATTCATCAGGACCACAAAAAGGTTCTTTCAAACGAATTGAGCCATACCGGGCGCGAGAGCTGAGCGGTTGGGGATGCGCGCTAATTTCCTGAATGCATCTCTCGCAGCTATTCTCACAACCACCATAATCAGGACTATATTTAACTCGGGCACTATATTTTTATTCAGAAGGTTTAATCTATAAGGTTGTTTTAGCAATGGAGATAATATCATCTTGCATTGATTGTATATGATGTACTATTGACTCAGTCTCTTTAGTTTTTGTCTTTCAGTCATCAATCCTTCTGCAAATAAGTCACACCTTATTGTGAGACGCGAGCGCAAAAATCAATGTAACTGATCGACTGTGGTGACGTCTGCTCTCTATGCTTCACTATAAAAGATCAAATGTCGGTTTTAAGAAGCTACGACACTTAGGCTGCTAAGTGCTTCATTTACTATAATTTAGCATGCGCTGGACTCTTCCGTTATCTTTTTTTAAAAGAACATTGGCTACTTCTTGCTTCACAGACTCTAATATTGCAGAGTTGAGCTAAATATTTTGTCAAGTAAGAATTCTGCTCGTTTCTTCTACTCCTCAAAAGTGTATATAATATGGATCAGTAAAGAGAGAAGTATCGTAATAATGCTCAAATACTTAATATTCACTTCCTTCGCATTAAAATATTATTTGTTATTTTTGTATGTCTTTAGTAGAAATTGCGAACACAATGAAAAGAAGATAAGGTGGCACACCAAAATAAGTGAATATTAGATAGAGGTACTCCATCTGAAAAATGGATTATAGAGGTAAATCTTCTAGAATGTTGATGAGCGAATTCATGAGAACTCAACCAAAGCTTGTATGCTTGAAGTAAATAGTTTTGATGAGATATTTACTGGAATTAATTCTCTGTGTAAATATGGCAAAAATCCATATCCTCATAATAGCTAACATGTAATCCAGTTCCTATTTATTGCAATTGTAAGATATGATTAATATGGTATCCCGTATCAATGTGTGTGTATTTCTCTACTCGCTCAAATGTTCTTCGGACCCGTCCTAATGACACCTCATTGTGACAACTCTGAAATCTTAATTATTTGGTATCCATGATCCTACTTGATGAACTGTCTATGTGAATAGATCATTGTAATTGTCTGAGTAAGAAATATTGTATATTCAAAGACATAGATGCGGATAAAGCTATATAGTGATCTCTATACGAATATCTTGGTTGGAAAACTCGAGGAACCTAACATCAATGTCTTCTCTAAATACATTTTTGCCTGCCTTCATTTTATGCCAACTACACGTAATGATCTCTACTTGCCTGCATCCAAAAATCCTTTGAACTTCTATATGTCGCACCATCAGAGGTTCCACGAATGAGTGATACTAGCTGATATTGCTCCATTTGGTGTGGTTTATTCTTATTCTCTGGCTTCTTTCATCACGTGAACATTCAGTGTTGCACTGAATACACGCAGTCTTTTAATATTCAAATAACATAAACTTCTCTGGTCTGTAGAGTGTTTTGTTAAACGCATCTGTGAGGGAGCCGTGGGAGAACAAGAATGAAAGAAGGGTGTGCAATATTTTCCATGCTAGATGTGTTTTTTCTCAGAGAAGAATTGACTAGGTAGCTTACCTTTCGATCGATGATCATTGCAACCAGAATGCAGACTAGATTTCATCGTTGCCAACCATATAGCGGCTCACTTCAGAGGAATATGTGTCCCTCAGTCCCAAGAAGGACCAAGATAGCATATACAATAATTCACCTGCAAAGTTTTACTTTATTCTAGTTGTTGCAATAAGTATCTAGTTACAAGTCTTGGAAGTACGTAGAGTTATGTGTGAGGCTAATCTCCGATATGTTCATAGCGCTGCTATTACGCCCCATAGTGGAAAGATTGAACCGCTTATGTGGCAAATGAAGGAATACACGTTTAATTATATCTGAATTAAGTAGAAAGCGCGAGCTAATTTATTATCTTAATATTCTGATGACGATGTGCCAAAGGAATATAAGACATAGGACTAGGAGAGCGCCTTTTGATCTATGTGGAATCCGTGTTGATTGGATACACCTTCCACAACAAAATGAGATTTCTAAATCTCAATGTTATTCGCACCTTTTAATGTGCTCTTGCCTCCTCTACAATGTATCCCCTACTTCCCTCTTATGGAGTATGGGACTTTCTTGTATTGTTTTACTCTATCGCAAGTTTTATTGTAAAATATGTTTGAGTCTCCATCTGGATACCTTGCCTCATCTACTAAACGAAGCCTTACCACTATACTACGAGAGGTCTGAGTATTATGTCTGCTTCATATGAAGTAAAGAATAACTTAGGACTTGTATAATGTGCAGGGTTAATACTACATATTATATATGTCTGAATGTGATGTTCTTTGTTCATCATGACATGGTGACGAGATGGTGGAGCACTGAGGGCTAGTGGAAAGATTAATACTTACGTATTATTATAGCCAATCTACAGCTGAATATAGATGAAGAAAAGGACATTCATGGGATTGCTTGATTGATACATATTGCGGTACTCGAGTAATCTCTAAACTGATAAATATTGGCAAACCACAATCGACTGTATTCGCTATTCCTGGAAAACCACCCTGGATTTTGAATATAAAAAGTCACAATCATGGGTTCTCATTGTCTTATCAGAGAATAATAAGACTATAGATTGACTATGGAGGATACACATAAACAATCCACATGTCTCAAATTCAATTCTGTTTTTTGATCACTGTACCTACCATTCGAGTACGCGAAGTAGACCCGTTAACCCTCTCGGGAATTCCCTTTGGTGTATTTGATAAGTAACGTTCCCAATCCATCTTAATAGATTGTATCTGACTTGTTTTACCATGCTGCTCCTGTATTTATCAATCCTTGGCAGTAAGATATTGGCCCGGTTAACGGAAGTAAATGTTTTGATCTACAGATGTATTAGCATAACTTCCAATACTCTCCCTAATCAGTTTTTTTTGAGTCGAAACCCTAAGGCACTTCAATTGAACATAGTGACGCATTTTTGAAGAACCAAGTGCAGTTGCTTTTATTTTCCATCGTCCTCTCTCCTACCATCGCGAAAATCAAATATCAATGGAGCTCACAATTGCCCACTCGAATCCTTTACCACGAAAGAGTGATTGTCTGTTACATCCATTTACCTTCCGTAAATCCACGGGGTAACGCTAGAATGATAGTGCGCAAAATGGGCACGCATTTGCGTAAGTCCCCATAAAGAATGCAGTAATCGGTGTCTCCTAATGTCGATGTAAGAGAGAGTGCTTGCATATTAGCTTAATCACCATGAACGTATGACAGGTGTCAATGTAATGTCCCAGTACCCTTAAGATCGTAACTTGGACCCTATGAGAAGCCATGAGGGTTCCTGACGACGCTCAAATCTCATGGAGATAAGAAGGTTGGTCCTCCAATGCCAGGAAGAACTCGTACGAGATAGGGCTTGGCTTCCTAGCCATCATGGGAAGGATCCAGCGAGACGCGCCATCATGTCTATCATCTGAATCAGAAACAGAATACCCCATGATCATAGAAGTGAGTAGATAACCTAGGAGAACCGTCTGAGCCAAAAAAATTGAGTAAATCATGCGCGAACCGAATCAAGCGAGCAATTGAGTCGCAAGTAGGAGTAACCACCTAGATTCCGGATCTAGACCACCATCACGATCAGAGAGTTCGCACCACTGTGCCGATTGTGCCTCGTGCTGGAGTCAGCACATGTAGGTGAGTGTAGCTCTATGATGTTCTAGACTCGTGTGGGTCAGTTGACATAGGCTGCTCTGCGAGTGTTCACCTTCGGGTCCATAGTTAGTAGCTAGATGGCATTCCTCTCTCTCTCTCTCTCTTGATTCTCAATACAATGGTCTCTTGGAGATCCATATGATGTAACTCTTTTGCGAGTGTGTTTGTTGGGATCGATGAACTTGAGTTTATGATCAGATCTATCTTTTTATATCCATGAAAGTATTTGAGTTTCTTTGATCTCTTTTATGCATGATCTCTTATAGCCTCGTATTTCTTCTCCGATATTTGGGTTTTGTTTGGCCAACTTGATCTATTTATCTTGCAATGGGAAGAGGTGCCCGGTAGTGGGTTCGATCTTACGGTGCTTGATCCTAGTGACAGGGAACCGACACATGTATCGTTGCTACTAAGGATAAAAAGATGGGATCTATATAGCATATAGATAAACGGATCTTGTCTACAATCATGTCATCGTTCTTATTGCATTACTCTGTTATCACAATCTCAGATGATATCTAGTCCTCCTACAACGACTATATTAAAGTCTACAAACTAAGGAATGAGCGTTAAGTCTTGAGCATGGACGATGTCAATCGATTTACTGTGTTAAAGTTACTCGCACCTTAATATTCTGACTCGTCGACTGTAAGTTATCGACTCAAGAATCATGACCTCTGCGATGGACGTCTGCACAGGGATTGTCCGCTTTGGTGTCTAGCTTCACCTATTGGTTGGTACGCTAATATTAGTCGTTTTCGATTATCATGCAGGAGTGTTGTCGGTTCTACATAAATCTTTGGTCCGTCTAAGATTCATAAGCCTACTAGTCATGCAGATGTGCGACGTCTTTTCGCTGGAATATCGTGTGCATACAATGTAATTTAGAACCTAGTGTGAAGTCGTTAATCGAGGAAGTGCTTCTATACATCAGACCCTAATTTGATAATCTCTTCAGACTTAGTATAATGTAAGTGTAAGAATCTGGCTTTACCGGCAAACGATTGCGTGTGACTATTTTTATCATACATGAAATGAGAAAATGTCGGAACTCATGTGACACCTACGGAAGCCCCTAGGGTCTTCTTGTGTGCTCATAGTATATGTCTCTCGTGGTGCGCTGCATCTCTTTCGCTTGGCAGTGTTTTACAGATTCTGATTCACAACTGAGCAAAATATCCAAAAATACTTGTTGCACTTTATTTTATTTGTGCTAATCATACTCATACACTAATATCTGACCAACCGCAATCAACAACAAGCCATTATTTCATCGGCAGGCAGGCGTTGACACTCACAGGATAAGAGGAAGGTATGTGACACCTAGCAACCCTTGTTAAAATCACAAGATCCTCTGTGCGAGGTAATTCCGACGCATAATCACGCATTTAATGTCTTTAAGGAGTTTTTTGTGACTTTGTGTGCATGGCGTTTACTCATTGCTGGATTGCCGTTCGGAACTTCCTCCTACTTGAGATATCTGTATAAACTCACAAATTAGTTTTCTCATAAACCTGATGGGGACATTCAGAACTACAAACCTATTCCCAAGGTATGTGCTCTGGTTAACGGGTGTAGCTTCTCAGTCTCCTCCACATTTCTTAATCACGGGATAACATTGTATTTAGCTGCTGAGCGACTAACAGTGACAACTACACATCAGTCTCCTTCGCTGTCTCTCAGAGAATAGGCTTTAACTTGGTCAATACTCCTATTTCAATGAACTAATCCATAAATTTCTGTTGTTCCCTGTACTTATGCTACGAGCGTAGGTGGTATGTGTACTTGCCCGAGATTCGATCGTCGGTATCATCATACCTAGTTCAATCTCGTTACCGGCAAGTCTCTTTTCTCGTTTAGTAATGCATCATCCTGTAACTAACTCATTAGTCACATTGCTTGCAAGGCTTATAGTGATGTGCATTACCGAGAAGGCCCATAGATACCTCTACGATACACGGAGTGACAAATCCTAATCTCGATCTATGTCAATTCAACAAACACCATCGCGATACAGCTGTAGAGCATCTTTATAATCACCCAGTTACGTTGTGACGTTTGATCGCACACAAGGTGTTCCTTCGATATTCGGGAGTTGCATAATCTTATAGTCATAGGAACATGTATAAGTCATGAAGAAAGCAATAGCAATAAAACTAAACGATCATTATGCTAAGATAATTGATGGGTCTTGTCCATCACATCATTCTCTAATGATATGATCCCGTTCATCAAATGACAACACATGTCTATGGTTAGGAAACTTAACCATCCTTGATTAACGAGCTAGTCAAGTAGAGGAATACTAGGGACACTCAGTTTTGTCTATGTACTCACACATGTACTAAGTTTTCGGTTAATACAATTCTAGCATGAATAATAAACATTTATCATGATATAAGGAAATATAAATAACAACTTTATTATTGCCTCTAGGGCATATTTCCTTTCAGTGTCACACGCATCTCTGTGTCGACACTACTGGTCACCATAAATCATAGTCTTACAGCAAAATAGCATCATAGAGATCACTTCCTTCTGCATGGTCTTTTGACCTCCTGAAGAAGTACTCTCGTATCTATCTAATCGCTAACTACCACCATGACGTCTGGTAATAGTTGATCTTGTTTTGTCTCAGTGTTCTAAGACATGTCAAGAAGACTTATAAGTACTACGGGATAATATGAGAGGTGACAGTCACGAGATCTCAGATCCTTTCTATGTTCATCCATTGCAAATATCTTCCTATTCTATGACCTAGTATCCTGAGCATGTGAAATCACTGGTATAACAATAGATTGGTGAAAACAGAACAGCTGTGAAGGACTTTGTAGATCTGGTTTTGGAGGATGGCGGAGAGAATCGTGTGCACTAGATAGGTAGAAGTTGAAGCTGACTGCGTTGGATGGGTTAATGCCGATCTCATAATGCTAGAAGGTCTGAAGATTAATCCGTATCTGCCAACTGGCAAAATCGTGTGCTTACCATATAATTTAGGTGATGTCACAACAACAATAAAGATTTGCGATTGGACCCTGTAGATCATTGAACGCAAATTAAAAGACTGCCAACTTAGTGGATTAACACCTAAATCGTAGTTCAGGGAACTATGCAATCTCCTTACATCCACCAGACTCCTTCACTTAGCAACATACTTCCCGAAGACAGCGCATATTCTTATAATTTGAAGGAAGTGAAGCAAAACTATGTACTCCGCTTCACATGAGATCCTCGCCATCGATCTCATCATAGCTATATGTGGAGGACTGCAGTGACAATCCATACGTGAGTACTGTGCAGCGACGAAGGTGTGAACAAATGTAATTAAATGGTCGATAGCTACCGCGTTGATGGTGAGATCTCTGCAGATGTGGGGGATATTGAGGAAGAAGAAGAGAGGAAGTGTGTGTGTTCGTGACTGGTTCAGCGAAGTCATCCCATCGGTTACACTTCCAGTGACCATCGCACTGAATCACAAGCTGGTGCGAAGATCGTAGCGTAACCGATTGTACGAGACGAAACTCGATTTGTGGTCAACCTCGACATAGAGGCGAGCGAGAGAACATTAATCCCTGGTAGTCGCTGTTCCAGCGGTACTCTTCAGGAGAGGGTTCTCCTGGACCAAGCTGTGTCTTTCTGTAATCCCATCTCCTTGCGATAGTACTTTGCTGGTAAGATCAGTCTCGGCCGCGAAGAAACTATCTGAAAGAGACTAGTGCAGGCAATCATAGGTCAGATGGTTTCTGTGTACACCAGCACGATTTTTCATACATAGAGTCGAGACCTTATGCGTGCCGGGCAGTGAGGGAATGGAGCTCCTTGCGATTTTCATCTCTAGGTCTAATAGATTGACCGGGATAGTCGGGAGTGTGGCGTCGGGCTGATGTGATAGTGAGAAGTAAGTGGCAGAAGGCCGGTGCGAGATAGTAATGGCACACAACAATGATGGAGTTTCTACGTCACGTGCGTGCCGGGAAGCAAGCCGGAGCTATACTTTGACTGATTTCGACAAGGTATCGAATTGAGAGGACGATCGTATCAAAACTTTATCTAGGTTGGCTCTTCGGGAACAAGGGTGCGCAAACTTCAACCTGACCATGAATCTTGATCCCTTGATACTCTAAATGACTTCCTTGATTGGCTAAATCATGTTTACACTCCGCAGTCTATCCAGGGAACCCTGGTCGATCTGTTCAAGAAAAGGTATCTTTAGTGTCAAGTAAATGCTATTTCTGATATCGATCAGTAACTGCATGATACACGATACCCTCCAGTCACAGCCATGTGCAGCATCTGATGCATCTATGTCTAGATTATAATATGGCTGCGACAGAGACTCCCTAGCGTCTCTGAAAATGCTTCTATGTTTATATAGTCTCCTAAGATGTCTTGCTCAATTCGTGTGTTTCATTTAACCTACACCTATTCGCTTTGTGATTTTGTATTCAACTCTATCACCCCTGTTGTTTTTCTTATTTGCTCATTTTCTCGATCTGCCACTCAGACGTATGTCGGAACAAAAAGAGTGTCTACCAGGTCGGGCTTCCTAATCTCGATCCTGAAGCGCTTTGCTCGCGCTTCTGGATAGCCTCTCTATTATAGTATACGACTACTAATACACCTCTATTGGTGGCAAATCAAACCTTATACTAGCGCAGTTCTTGTTACAGCTTAGAGTCAAGTACCTCTAAATGGAACTTTTGTATGTGTAATGACATATCCAGATATTACTCTTCTGATAATTTACCCTCGATACATTTCTACCTCTGTGCAAAGAGAGAGTTGCGTAGAAATAGCGACTTGAGTATACAGGAGACTGGACTGGTGCATTCTAGCTCCGACGCTGAGGAAATAATGCGAAATCGAGATCATTATGTACAAATAAACCCTTCGCACTTCTTTATGTTCGAAAAACTGGTTTTGCCAACAAGTTAGCTTGTAGACCGATGTCACGCTAAAGTTTATTAACACTTCACCTTTTGAGAGGGTTTTCCAGCTCTTGACGGAGTGCTTCTCTGACATGATCCATATTACATTCCTCTATTATGTATCGAGATGCAACGAAATCCTTCTAGGCTAAGTGTTGGGCCACACCCCAGTCCTCCCTGTTATATGCAACGCTCTGAGATACCACCCCTTTCTCATGCCTTTTTCCATCGCGCTCCCAACTACACTTCTATCAATAGAGAATCTTCTAGAGAGGCTCTCGTCACTCGGCTTATCGCTCAATTTCGTTCGTCGGTTCACACCTTTCACTATTTTGGTCCGTACGTCACCATCTAAAGTCATGCCCCAGCGCCGACTCTCTGCAAATAGAACTTAACACGTAACTTCTTCTTGATAGATAACCAAGATCCGATCTATGTTGCTCTTCCTTCCGAGCTTCAACAAATGATAGCAATACCCTAAGAATTATCCTTACCTTTTATGCTAGCTAAAGGGGGTCTTAAACATAAGCGCTTAGTTGGGAGGAACAATTCTATTTTCTTTCCTTGCTTTTTGCTATGCATTTGTGATAAAGTAAAATAACTTGAACAGAATTAGTTCTTCAGATCTTTATTGGTCGCTGTTTATTGTCTGTTCTGGTCTTCAATTCTTAAATGTGGATTGTGATGGAATCATTGAAACTGATTAGTGCGTAAGTGTAAATGGTAACTTAGGAAAAGCTTGGACGTATGTCTTTATAAAACTCTCTGTGTCTGCTCTATAACATAATAACCTCAAATCACGCTTTCTTATACTTTCCTCCCACTACATGCTTTCGAGAGGAGAGTCTTGCCTGTTATTCTATATCAGATCAGGTAAAATACACATCTGTTAGGACAACGAATATCTGCCTTCGATCTGAATTGTATGCCTAGAAGGGATGTTAGAATATAAGCACTCTTACCCCGATATGTACCTTGGATGATTCTCTCTGAAGTAATTTGCATTTCTTACCGATTGGAGATTTTGCGGTTTCAGACTTGCAGTTTGGGAAGGATCTACCTACTATCGACTGTGTGTTTGTGTGTAAATTTGGATATGTAGCTCTTTTTTTCACATTGATATTCAGTCGTATCTGAATCCCCTTATAGACTTGTAAATCCAAACAATCGGACAGACCTGGGGTGTACTATGTAGCTCATATAAACACAGATCCCCAAGAAGATAATTAGCTAAGAAGTTAAAGACTTCAACTCACTAAACAGATTTAAGAATGGGGTTGTCACCTTAATAGTAATTCAGCTTCGAGTTATGAGAGTTGTCTATGTCCGTTCTCAGTTAGAGAGCTACTTAAGACCCGCATAAACACGAATTCTTAATTTAAGGGTGTTAAATCTGTCGTCTTTGAGATGAAGAGCTCATCACTCATTTATTGGATCGCACCGTGCAAAGATATTTCTAATGTAATAGGTGCGGAAGGGTTAGACCGCAGAGCTGGTGATGTGCGGTATGGAGCGCGCGCATGATATCTCTGAAGATAAATCTACTGTAACGTTGATACGCTCCTAAAGGCCTTGGGATTGCGAAGATTGTGGTAACGTCCTGAAGTTTTTGCGACAATACTTTCTTTCTGCATATATGGTATTCTTAGATATTATGGAAGGTCTCCATATCATTCTATACTAACAATATACACCTCCACGATCAAATTCGAATTGTTAGAAAACTTCTATTTTTCTGTGTTACTGTCCATTACTTTTTCCTACAATTCACATGCTGGAAATTCGTATCCATTCAACTTTCCAAAGAAGGTTGCAGACTTATGAATATTTTATTCAAGTAGATGGCTGCTGGATCGGGGAAAAGGAAGCTAATTTATCGCGCAAGTCATTTGTCTCACCATGATCCTCTGGTGAGATTTGAACGGTCGAGATAAGCCGAGTTTATACTACCAAGAAGTATGCAACTACACAGCTACCGTTGAAGCGTCAACACCTTCACAATCCTGAGAGGCGTGGCGAACATCCCCATCTGAGCTACTGAGAGGTTTATGGTCGCAGACCTAACGTCAGTCTGTCCTCGCCATGGTGCTGCGTCGTTCTGAGTAAGCGGCTAGAGTGTGGCTTAGTTCCTATCGTTCCATACTGAAAGGCAGGATTGGTCGCTGAGAGGCGAGAAATCAGTATCAGGAAGCAATTCCAGTCTACGAGGAGCCCATCGAGCAACATGGGGAGGTGTGCATGCGCTGTGTACACCTAATAGTGACTCCTAGAGAAGCTGTGTCGGAGTGACCATCCATCATAGCCTGCGCGAGGGACGAGTCATATATATTGTCTCGTGGATGGCGCTGGCCTTATTAGAGAATAAGCATAGACTACTCTTTCATCCATCGAGTCAATACGAGGAAGTTCCCTTCTTCTTTCCTAATCTGGAAGCCTTTCATATCAGACTTCGTGACTGAAACTACCTAGTATCCAATTTTCAATCCTCTCTATAAATTCTCTGTGTGCCTCCTACAAGTCCTGGGGCGTGTATAATTGGTGGAGTAAAGCGTTGCCTGTAAGTGTTATTGTGTAAGATTGATTCAGGTTGGATTGTGAAATTGGTTGGAAAAAGATCATATGTTCATTTAATGCAGACTTTAATCCGTTGTATGATTATGACTGTTATGCGTATCGGTGGGAAGAGTTAGGTCTTATCTTTCTGTCTGGAGGATGGACGCCATTGGGAAGGAATTGTAGTACTATAACGTCGTGCGCCCATTGATAGTAAGTCAATGTGAATTATCGTGAGGCTATTCGCTTCTTTTGATGAGTTCTTTGCAATGATCTATAAATGTATTGTCCCTTACCTCCAGGGATGGTGTTAAATAGGTGATAAATGAACTAAGCATAGCCACCTGGCACCTGTTTGGGGTAGGAGGAATTGTGGAAGTAATAAATGTAAAGGTTGGCGGTGCGTGGTCCGCTGTGCTAAGGGTGTTATAAGTTGGTTTATCAGGAGCGCTTACCCCTCTACGACTCTGTATTTAGCGTCTGCTTCGGTGAAATGGGCTGGGCGGACAGTATGGTAAGTCTTGGATAATGTAATGTTCCATGTAATGCTAATCTGACGGTTATGGTTGATACCCTTCCCGTCGAATAACCTTTGCACTACGTGTCATGTGGCACATTAAAGGTTATCGTAAAGACAAAATGGACCAGTCACAACGGTACATAAGTGGTATCATAATGTGGGATTGTGCTCCTAGAGAGGGATTACGTTCCCTGTGGACGACCGAGGACGTCGGTGTCCTACTGAAGTGAGAGTAGGTGTATGTAGGTATGCGCGTGAAGTACTAATAGTAAGGTTGGGAGTGACCCTAGACACTCACTTAACATAATACTCAAAAATAAGGAAGTATTCCTTCGTCTCGTGTGAACCTGTCGGAAAGTCCTAATCCTCTGGACATAGAGCTCCATAAGAAGTTAAGCATCCTTGTGCGTCAGTCTTCTAGTGTGTCCATCAGTGTCAGGGAAATGGGGAGTGCGGCACTTCTTAACACTAAGAGCAGTTGTGGCACGATTGTGCTCCCTTGTGTTTGACAACAAGTGCGCGATGGACATCGTATGTGTAGCACACACTTTGTGTGTTCGCCTATTTGAGAATGAATTGTACTATGGTCATAATTAATGACTCTTGTTTGGGACTCAAAGCTCTAGAACCTTCTCTATTCCATTAGGTTAAGTTTCTCCTTCTCTGTCTCTGTTGTTTTTGTTGTTGAGAGGAGGTATATATGGATACCAGTAGCTCTTTGTGGCTGATGGTCATTTTGTAATGAAGACCAGTAAGTAAATTAGTCGGCGAGCGGTAGTGTCGCGGCGATCTTTGTAAGCGGGCTATGCTGGTTAACCAATTTTAACCTCATTAGATTAAGAGTATATAGGGGCGCCTTGTAGCACAATAATTGATGGAAATATTAGTGTGTAGCCTAAGATATCAATACCATCCGTACTATCGAATGATCGATGTCCAACTTAACATAAAATATTGTGAGTACCAAACTCTCGAGTGAGTGGGTGTGCGCTATTGGACTATAATGCCATTATCCTTTGGATCCAGACTTTCCATATGAATATAAAACTAGTATCCACCGAGCCATCTCACTCTCCCACTTAGACAATTTTTAGTAAATTGCAGAGTACAATCCACTAGTCTGTGCGCAAATACTAGAGAACACACAATTCTAGGATCGAGCAGCTCTCTAGATTGGGGTATGTCTGCTTACGTGTAACCAATCGCATTATGACACTAATCTCAGCTTTTCTAAGTCAAACAATAATTTATGGTCAGGTCGATAGAGTCAACCTAATCCGAAGGTAATGTAAGAAGTAAGCGTAGTGCCGACAGCGATCACATCGACTTTGGAACCATTTCCCACGCGCATCGTCACCTCGTCCTTATCCAATCTTCGTTTAATCCGTAGCCCCTGTTTCGAGTTGCAAATATGAGCAACAGAACCAGTATCAAATACCCAAGCGCTACTACGAGCATTAGTAAGGTACACATCAATAACATGTATATCACATATACCTTTGTTCACCTTGCCATCCTTCTTATCCGCCAAATACTTGGGGCAGTTCCGCTTCCAGTGACCAGTCCCTTTGTAGTAGACGCACTTAGTCTCAGGCTTTGGTCCAGACTTGGGCTTCTTCACTTGAACAGCAACTTGCTTGCCGTTCTTATTGAAGTTCCCCTTCTTCCCTTTGCCCTTTTTCTTGAAACTAGTGGTCTTGTTAACCATCAACACTTGATGCCCCTTCTTAATTTCTACCTCCACAGCCCTTTAGCAGAACTGTTTAGTGATGTTCACATAACACCAACCTAAGGAGAACTATCATTCATCAAAACAAATCGAACCGAGAATCCACAGTGAATATCAACGAAGCATGATCTCTGATAGCAAGACTTCTCATGTCCCTCGGAGCCATATGAATCTATCGTAAAATCACTTCACAAATGCCCATAGTTAAGTGATACGTCTCCAACATATCTATAATAATTATGTTTAATGTATCATCATATGGCTATGGTTGATATTATATGTTCTTGGATGTTTATAATAGAGTCTGAGTAGCATTGAAATAAGGATATCTATTCCACTCATTAATTATTAAATATATAGATCTTTATTTGAGCAAGAGCTGATCCATATGAAATCTACCCTCAAATGAGAAGAACCTACCTCCTACATGCCAAATTCTGCTTGTTCTTGGTTGAGCAATATCTATAACGAAATTGTGAGTAATTACACAAAGAAATGAAAGCATATGGGTTAAAATAACAACATGGGGTAATCAAATCGACTGTATGAATATGAGAGGACAAGTTCCTCTCGCGAGAATCTTTAGGGGGAAGCGAAACTGGCGAGATTTCCAGTGAGTAGCGATGGAATGGTGGGATTGAATCTCCAACGCACCTCGGGAGGGAGTTCCCGCAGACAGCCTCTTGCCAGAGCTGAATTGGTGCCAACAAGCGGTGTCAAGCTGTGCGCGAGCCGTGAGTTCCGTCCGGCGAAAATAGTGGCTTCCTGATTTTTCAGAGAGAGTGTGTGGCGCTAACCAAGCCACACCGAACACGCCTTGTCGAGCCGAACAGTCGCCCGGCGGTTCGGCGAGGGGCAGGGGCGCGGAGGGCCGTGTAGTTCCTTCTTGCAACCTCGCTCGTAGTAGAGGTACTCTGTTAGTGAGCCGTGAAACCCAATAGCACATCGCTAGAATGTGTAGTGTGCCCTCCACGAGATAACTCATTCTTCCACTTATTAAATTGCGGCGAGCCTATAACCGTCTACGTGAGTTGTTATCAGAGATTTGAGAGCTGTGAGGAGATACGCGCGATCCTTCCCTGTAATGTGATCCCTCCCTTTTCCAGCAAGTGGCGAGAGTCCCAGCTGCCGGCAGTCTCACTCCTGTGTTTCGTGAAGCCGGGCGAGATTCGATCACCCGAAAGGCTTCTACATTCAATACCATAGCCTCACTCCTCGGTATGATGATAGATGAATAAGGATAAGATATTATGATAACCACGGTCATGCGACCATAAAAATCGTGTCGTTAGACAATCCCCATTAAATGTCCTCATATAATGACTTAAAGTCTGGGAACTATATCATTCTCTTCTTGCTATTGGAAGATTGCAATCAACGACTAACCAATGCCCCTCTGAGTGTCTCCTCTCGCGCCAAGATCTATGGCTTCAGGATGTTAATTTCTTTTTGCAGTGTGTGTGTTGCCATAGGATCGCAGAATCCCCCAAAGTGAACTTTGGGCTCTTGATCTTCTTGTATTCCCGCATATAAAGAATTCCTATCTTTCCTGAAATCTAATATCCCATCCTCTGAATTATTCTGTGAATACTATTTCCCACCTATAACTATATGCATGGAATTATAGATTCTCCTCTGGTGGCTCAATCGTGTCAGTCTTGTAGAATAAATACAGACCTTACTCTAGCCGTTTCAACTGTACCTAATCATCAGTAGAATTGAGAACTTTTCTCCTTTGCAAATATTGAGATGACTGTTCAAGACTCCTTGTGAAGTTCAACTCATCATTTCATTGATTGGTTTTTATATCCTAATTTTGTACACCCCTACGAGCCCAGAGATTCATCCAAGAGCTTAAACAAGGCCAACGATCCCAATAAACACCTCCGTTGGCCAATCAACCGGTGAGATATAGAGAAAGCCATAGGAGGCCAGTGTAAAACAGTCTGTAGATATATAAATCTTGATATTAGCTTCGAAGCTCAAGGTCCCTGTCAACCTTCATGCTCAACAGATTGATCTACCAGTGTGATTAACATCTTGTTATCATAATAATGAATGCCTTGGAGACGTGATACTCTAGAATTGCATTTCCCTATTGTATGTGAAATCTAGCCGCGTCAAATATGATGATAGGAATTAACCTAAAAATAGTAGAGTACACGCTTTGAAATGCTAGAAATCAATGATCAGGCAGGTCATATTTCTTCGACGTGAGCCGCCTAAGTTATCTTTGTACCAAACCCAGAGAGTTTAATGCCATAAGTGACTTCTTTATCACATGCCGTCTTTCACGAGTGCGTTCATACTTGGCGTACAAACCACTAAACTATGCACGCCAACATTTTCTATCAATCTATCATCAGGGCTAGATAAGATTATTTACTTACCCTAAACCAGGAGCCAAAACAAGGAAATGAATAGAATTGGGTTTCTACAGTGAGTTGGTCGTGCATCTCCTCACATCCATGATCATTGACGCTAAGTTCTTAAACAGATAAAGGACTAGAAAATCTTAGTGTAATAAGCCTTATCTTGTCGCGCCGTGTTAAGGGGGTACTACAGTATATCATATCAATATTTATTTTCCTTCCCGTACAAACATAGAATTACTTTCTTGTTATCTCGGCCCATTATGGATCTCTGCGCTAAATCTTTATGGTTAATATATATCGGAAAAAAAAATTGCTCGATACTAGTTGCTAGTTTAAATTTCTATTTTAATTTGTACTTATCGTAGTGTCACTTTGCAGAGAGCCAAGAAATGAGACCAGATGGTCGGTATATCGGAAATATCTCAACTCCGCTTTTATATCGCGGTGACTTGCCGATATGACAATAGTTTGTTCCTTTTGTTATAGATAGGTGTGGTCATGGCTTGCGACATGAAAGACCCGTTGTTACATATGCGTGTAGTTAGATCTCTATTAGAGAAATTAACTTGTCCGACTGGTCTGACGAAAGAGAGCTCAGAGAGTACAACTAAAAGCTCTCTCGCTTATCTACTGTGCAGTTCTAAATGATCCAATTCCTAATTCCTACTATTGGTCAAGGGAATCAGAGATAACGGCATAAGCTTAGCCACGATCCTTAATAGCCCTATCCAATACCGTCCTATTCCACCAAGATTCCCGATCATTGTAAATGGAGCCGGCAAAAATATATGCTGTAATCTTGCTCCATACCACAAGATTTATTAAGGACCTCTCCTCTATTGACGAGCGACATCTCCCATAGCAGGGCAGTGTCTAACGACATACCAGACTATGTATATTTCTCTCCATAGCTTATCGAGACATATAAACATCTGAGATAGTGCTCCGCGTCGCCCAATCCTGCAGTGTAGATGTTACGCAATATTGCGCCTCTCGCTCTTCTCTCCTCCCTTTTCCGCTATCCACCGCACCCTCATGGCGAGTGTGAGTATCGAACCTGCTGTTACTAGTGATGCGCACAACTTATGTGCACAGAATAGACGGTGCAGCTTATGTCACAATTGACTAACATCGGTAGTGAAAGTTGTGGACGCGGAGAGAATGATGAGTGAAGGGCAAATATTCATTATATGCCTATGTCTGGTGTCGCATCTATCAGTCAGGCCGCAGCCGCTTCGCGAATCCTGCCTCATCTGCTGTCTTACCGTTCGTAGAGTTCTATTCAGCGTGCAAAGATCATATTGAGCGAAGGAAGTGGACTCACCTCCATAAAATCAGCGGTGGAGTGCTCATCGGGTACGTGCCGTTAGTCGCATGAATACGTGAGTTTGCCGCGACCGGTTCAGTGGTGTTATCGGTGATGTCATTATTGTTGCACTCGCTCAGTTAGGCGTCGAGCCATCCGCGCGGTCCCGTTGTCGTTTCCTCTATTCCTCTCTCTCCCGCCGCCCTCAGACACAACTCTCTCTCCGGTCACTTTTCCTCGGCGCTGGTCCTCCCTGGACCCTGGACTGGGTGTCTCTCATCACCAGGCTCTCCACACTCACCCACTGCTTCTCCCTCCTCTTCTCCCGCAATCTGCAGTTCATGAGATGTTGGGCGCCGGCGTCAAGAAGGGCGCCACCTCGCGCTGGCGAAAAATCTTCCCGCCAGGATCGAGGGTACTTTCCATCCACTCGAACGAAACGTTTCATGCGGTGCTCCAGTCGCGACTCGCTGGGCGCAGCATGCCGGCCAATAGAGGAGGAACCGTCATGACTCGCGCGATGTCAACAAAGACTGGCGATCTAAGCCTCCCAAGAGCCTAAGCGTAGGTCCTCCCTCGAGAACAATTCTCGCCGCTTCGCATCTGCGCGTGCCTCCTCCTGGCTCTACTGTCCTTATTCACCCTATCTGCTCATTCCTCGTGCCCAATGCTGCCTGATATGGTAGTATCAGATATGCAAGCCAGAGTGGCAGCCCAGATGGGGGCTCCGCGTGCGAGCCGCGACCCAGAGATGAGTATCACGAAGAGCTACACATTATCCTCCGAGCCCTCCCCTCAATTCTGCTACTCACCAAATACGATCCCGGCCTGACCCTTCTGTAGCCGCCTTTATGTCGCTTCCTCTGATCCTCCCCCAGTCCCTGCTCAGTATGACTACTGTTCCACCTCTTGTTCTTACTCTCCTTCGCCTACCTCATTCATAGGTATTCTAATACTCCGATGCTACTATCATTTTGAGTAGGTCGAAATTTACGTGCAAGTGTGTGTCTTTGTGTGCCAAATACTCGCTGCGCAAGTCAATGAGGTGAGACCCTTGCCTGAAGATGCTCGGAATGTCCTTGGGTATTAAGAACTCGTTACACGAGTTGTGTCCCATTTGACATCTCCTCCTGTATTTATAATTTCATCACTATAGCTCCCGCTTTAAGATTACGTCGAGCTCATCTCTGGGACCCCTATATTACTGATTTAGATGCCACCGGTCTCTCGTGTTGGTATCGTTCTCTCTTTACCCCTTGAACCTATTGGTTAGCCCCTCGCCATTTGTCGATCCTAGGAGGCTGATTTCCGCTGGTGCTGCGTGTTGTTACGACAACATCGGGCAAACGACTCGCCATGATAGGTACTCCTCGTGAGCATATTTGTCTGTGCCTAGAATACGTTGTGGTACAGTTTCATGCAAGCTCTATGTGGATACTAGCCAGGTTTCTACTCCTTTCTACTTCTATAGATCATTCTGGCTGGTATTATAGTCCTACTTCCCTTCTGCATACTATTCCCAATTCTTGACTCAGGTTGTTGTACCTTAGTAATCGCGAGCAACTCTATACCTTTGTGGACCAACTGAAGGGATGAGTCACTACATTGCTTCTCATAGATGAGTCAAAAGATGCTCGGAAAGAACGTGTGATCTCTATGATGCTTTTGCTGAGTTTGGTGAGGTCAAGGACTTGCATTTGAACCTGGAGCTCCGCACTGGATATGTCAAGGTAAATTTGATAGTCTTATTAAAATAAAGGAGGTCCCTTCTTTGCTGGTGGTGCAATTCCGGATGAGCCACACGAAAGCAAATGTACTGATAATTTGGTACTTGAAGCTATGCTTACCGCTTACCAGTCTATACTGAATTATGTCTTGAAGTGGTCATGTTTAGGAATTTGGATCAATGTTAGTGGTTGGATTCCTGCAAAACCGTGATCAGAAAACTCTAAAGGACATGAAATTGCTTGATATATGCTGTGTGCAATGCTGCAAGTTCTTGAATACAAAGTCAGCTTCTAAGCTTTACTATCTTTACTTTCATTTTAGCCATGCCTTTTTCTTCTCACCAATTTGTGCAAGTATCATGGGGTGTGACAGGCAGTTCTGTCGAAATAAGCACCAAGAGTTTGCCCAAAATTGCATTCATCTTACTGTAGTGGCACAAATGGTCGAGATTATTGTTTACAGTTGCGAAGAAAGTTTCTTGCCTACATATACAACTGAAGATTATGCCAAATATGTTTTTTTTGTTTGTGAAGAAGCTCTCTAATTTCTCACACCTGTGTTTATCTGCTCAACACAGGGATATGCATTGGTTGAATATGGAATTTTTGAGGAAGCACAAACTGCAAACAGAATAATGAATGGGACAGAGCTGTTAACAAAGACTATCCATGTTGATTGGGCATTCAACAGAGGTCCTATACAGAACGTCACGAGTGCAGGGTGCGAACTAAACGTGTTTTCTCCTGCATTTCCTATGGTTGATAAATCTTTGTGCCAATTTGATATGATACTTAATTTGGACCACATGCTTGTTACTGATAGTGTCTTCTTTGTGTGATCTGTGTTTACATTCTATAATTGTATACTTGTCCTTGCCATTGCCCTGTCCTGAAATTCTTGCAAGCTAGATCTATTGTTTTTCATTTGCTCGCTACTACACAACAATATTACTTCTGTAAACCTAATAACCTCAAAGATTATAACGTGATTAAATAGTATTTCCTGGAGAAGGTTCAGCATTGGTGCTCTTCCATGTCAGCTAGAGGAGAAAGATGAAGAGGAGCCGCTTCTCTGGCCAGACCCGGGGTCGGGGCCGGCACGCCACTGACATATCTACGCCTGCGACCATGGCCACACGCATGGGCTGACGCCGCTAATGAAGATGCGTACCCTTAGCCACGAATTTGTCCCTGATCCCATCCATGCAGGTGTTGATCATTGCAACTTCTAAACACTCCTTGTCTGTTTCGATTAATTGGCTTCCTGCTTTGTTCACTGATGCAAAGCATTTGTGCAGGTGGGCTTCGCTGCCATGGAATGACACCTCTGATCTCCCATGTAGATGAGCTCGGGTTCATGGAAGCCATGTCCAAGCAAACTGAGTGCTTTGAAGGTACTGACTAATTAACTCACTCATGTGATCAACAAGCAAGATTTCTTTAACGACATGAATCAGCATATCTGATTTTTTGTTGATTGATTTCTTGTCCTTGACCATGTACCTGAGCTTTAGCTGAAGTAAGATGTTTCGGATTTTGCAGCATCAGTTGTGTGATACCGCTATTTGATTCTTCAAAAACTCTATCTCTTATTCCCCTGTTTCGTATTCTAAAATCCTGATTGTGATGTTTAATCTGTACAATTACTTCTAAGTTTGGCAAGTTATATATGGATCTTGACCCATCTCTTGTGGAAAAGGTTTTATAGAAAAGGAATCGGAAGCTCGGAGAGACCTCACGTGAATCAGCAGGTTTGACTCCTTTTAGTCTTTGGTTATATTCAAAGTGGAAACCCATGAAATGTCGGGATCAAAATCCCAGGTCGGATGGGACTGTGGGCATTCATGATTACTGTACAAGTAACTGATTTCATGGAACATGCTTCTTACTTTCTTGTCTGAATGCTTAATAGTATATTACCCTTGCAATGTGATGGAACCAGTAGACATTATACCATTGAGTGTATGAAACACTGCACATATTTTTCTATTTTTTACTCAACAACAACCAATGAGTGGCAATGAAGGGTCTCTTACATTTATTAGCAGTTCCAACCATTTCCGGAGAACATACAAACCAGAAAAGTGGAAGCAAAACAAAATGTGGATCACATTTTAGATCTGTTGTTGAAAACAAAGTTTCTATCAGGCTTTCGATATGTTATTTCCTTGTTCTGATCGGCATAAACTGAATTCTCTTATTTGATTGTGCGGTGCAGGCAATTCCCTATGGGCAAGCCTTAAATCATTATCTTGAACAGATAGTTTCACTTTTTCACGACAGAATATATGCTGTGAATGAAATCGGCCTTGATGACCGCTATTTAGAATTTAGGCAAGTGGAAGGAGATGGGGAGTGTTTCTACAGGAGCTTCATATTTTCCTACCTTGTAATTGTCCTTCTCCTTGTCCCTTAGTATACTACAGGATTCATGTTCCCTGATCTAACTCTCTTTGTTTATGCCAATGTACGACAGGAGCAAGTTCTTGATAGGAAAGACACAAATGAGGAACGCCGCCTCCTTGCAGCTATCCAAGAGTTGGCTGAGGAACCTGCACGTTTTGGATGGGCCTCTGAATTTTCTAGGAGCCATGATGTAAGTTCCTGCCTTTTTCCACATTTTTGTTTTTTCCTTGGATAAACATATTTGTAAGGGACGAATACAATTCTCTTCAAGTTATTCTACATGTCAAAATGAATTCAGGTTAATGTCAAGGGCTTGAAAGGTGTGAGGGAAGTAAACATGGATCTGATGGTGATGGGAATCTTTCTTATAAAGAAAGATACATAGGGTGTATGATCTGGTGCATATTAGATAATCAAAGTTGATGCATTGTGCACCAATCTGGTTGATGTTTACATAATCCAAGCAGATTTACCAATTTGAAGAGCCATGTATTATTGTAGCTTCCTCTCTACATCAAGTACACATAAATATAATGCCGAAGAATGTAGTTTATTTTATTGTTCTGCAGATCTTCCCCGCGAGGCGCTACAGATCAGATGGGCGCTGTTGTGAAGGCCGCGAAGGCGTGGCAGGTGGCATGGGTTAGCATGTGGGTGGTACCACCATGCTGCTCTGGACGTGCATTGTGGTGCTGCTCGTGGCGGCTTTCGGAGGGAGACAGAGTGGTATGTGCTTTTCTAAACATATATATTCCTGAAGAACCTTTTTGTGGTCCTGATGAATTGAGCGATCTGTTCTCTCGTGTCTCTTCTCCTTCATTTCTACCCTGATGCGGCAGAACATAGAGAATTTGGGAGCTACTTGGGTTTGGATCAGCAAGCCATGTCCGTTTGGTTTGGCAAAGGAAGGCCTTTTATCCTTTTTCTATAATGCCATGAACATCTCTGAATTTTTACACTGGTTCCAGCCGATGCTTAATATTTTTTCCAACATTTTTGTGACTGGAGCCCACACATACATAGTCATGGATCTGATTTTGATTTTTGGACCTTGCTATTTCACTGATTTGGAACATTTATATGCAGTTCTAGGCTTCTAGCTAGATGGATTAATAGATATGTTGGACCTATGCATTTTATATTACCCGCATGGATCTATGTTTATTATTTGATGCTCCTCTTTATCCTGGAGAAGAATTTTTGCAAAGAGTTGTCATTTTTGGAGATATGGATTTGTTGTCACTTCAGCAGTATGCTTTCAGTGCTACAAAGTATGCAGTGAATTAGATTAGATTGATGATAGAACTGTTGGCAGCACCAGTTTAACATATGTTGATTTCTGGCCCATCTTTATTTGCTTCCGAGTTAAACTATGAATTTGAAAACAAAAAAAATTATACATTTGTTGATGCTAAATTTATCAGTCCTTTTGTTTTGATAATCACCTCCTGCATGTGTTCCTGGGTAGTTTTCTTACTGCCACAGCTTGGTTGTTCTAGCAGGATAATGTATTTTTTTATGGAAAACACGGATGAGTAATTACATGATATATTATTAATATTAAACTATGTTGTTTCTCTGAAACTAACTTTGTATTTCAGCTTTGGAAACTGTGTTCTAACCTTAGTTCCGACAAGAGGGCCACTATAATCACCAACTGGTTTGAGTTTTGTCACCACGCCAAAATTCGTGAGGGAGACATCTTATGCATTTGTTTCAGGATCACTTCAAAGCGCAGCCTGGTTTTCACACTGCACCGCCTCTAGATGCACCATCGACGACACTGCAGGCCCTGTGTTAATATAATCTAGCACTAAGTACTCTTAATTATGCTCTATCCTGTGACATCCTATGGTTTGCTTTTGGTCCTCTTATCACATGCTTTTCAAGACGCTAAATTTATTTGTTGCTTATGTAAAGTGCACTATTCTTAGTCAGATGTTTCATGTCCAGATCCATAATGCCCTTTCTGTGTATATATATATATATATTTCTATTTCTGCTGCTAAGTTTGTTAATTAAAGCAATCAACCCAAACGCTAATTATAATAGGAAAGAGCGTTAAAGGGTTGACTACAACCAGGCACCGCCCAGCTCTCCCTCAAGAGGCGCGCCACGGGCGCGCCCTAACACCTAGTGACAAATAATGTAATGCGGGAGATAAGGGTTTGTGATGGGTACTTGGTATGTTGACTTGCGTAGACTCCCCGGCAACGGCGCCAGAAATCCTTTTTGCTACCTCTTGAGCACTGTGGAGCAACGTGGGCCCATGAGGGTGGAGGGCGCGCCTGGGGGGGAGGGTAGGCGCGCCCCTACCTCGTGCCCTCCTGGTTGCTTTCTTGACGTAGGGTTTAAGTCCTCTGGATCATTTTCGTTCCGAAAATCACGTTCCCGAAGGTTTCATTCCGTTTGGACTCCGTTTGATATTCTTTTTCTGTGAAACTCTGAAATAGGCAAAAAACAGCAATTCTGGGATGGGCCTCCGGTTAATAGGTTAGTCCCAAAAATAATATAAAAGTGTATAATAAAGCCCAATAATGTCCAAAACAGGATATAATATAGTATGGAACAATAAAAAATTATAGATACGTTGGAGATATATCAATATATCAAGGAAAGACTTGATAGAGCCGTCTGGTCCCGGAGCTGGTGCATAAGATTTCCATCATACAAAGTGATAACAGGAGATCCTAGACACTCAGACTATTGACCTGCGACTATACATATGGAAGGCGCAGATAGAACCATGAAACCTCAAAGAGGGAACCATGGCTTCAGATTTGAAGCAAAGTGGTTGCAGGAGGAGGGATGTGAAGAGATAGTCAGGAATGCATGGTCCGACGCGTCTTTTCGAGGCGAAAATGATTTATCTCAGATACTAAGAAGAATCGCGGGAGATCTAAAAAATTGGGACACTAATGTGTTAGGGGATCTAGAGAAAAGAATTAAAACAATAAAAACTTTTTTTTCATGCTTATGTGTCAGAAAGGAAGAATAAGAATACTATCAAGAGACTAAGGAGAGAGGATGGGACATGGGTGGAGTGTGAGGAACAATTGAAGGAGCATGTTGCTAGCTATTTTTTTAATCTGTTTACTTCCTCGACAGGACCAAATAAGGAAGAAATCTTGCATGCAGTCTCTCCAAAAGTGACTACTCAAATGAATCATAGTCTATGTGCGGAATATACAAAAGAGGAAGTGAAAGAAGCTTTGTTCAATATTGGTGACCTGAAGGCGCCAGGACCGGATGGAATGCCTACAATATTCTACAAGCAGTTCTGGCAACTGGTGGGCAATAAGTTAACAGGGGAAGTGCTGAAGTTCCTTCGAGGTGGAGAAATGCCGGAAGGATGGAACGGTACCACAGTGGTGTTAATTCCAAAAATTTCAAACCCAGAGACCTTGAAGGACCTAAGAACAATTAGCCTCTGCAATGTCATTTACAAGGTGATCTCTAAAGTAATTGCTAATAGATTGAAAAATATTCTACCTTATATTATATCTCCGAACCAAAGTGCATTTGTTTCAGGTAGAATAATTTCAGATAATATCTTATTGGCCTACAAACTTACCCATTTTTTGCAGAGAAGGAGAAGGGGTAAGGTAGGATATGCTGTTGTAAAGCTCGACATGAGTAAGGCTTACGACCGAGTAGAATGGACATTCTTGAAGGAAATGATGTTAAAATTGGGGTTTGACAGTGAATGGGTAAACCTGGTGATGAAGTGTGTTGCAACTGGGAGGTACCAGATCAAAGGTTAATAGAGATACAACATAGGTAATTGGAAGTGCTAGTGATCGACTAGAGGGGGGGGGTGAATAGGCGATTTTTATGTAAGTCTTCAAAACATGGAAGTTTTGAAGACAAACGATAGAAATAAACCTATTACCATGCAGCGAAAGGTAGACTACACTAGGCAAACCATAGTCAAGTATTCAATGAAGTGAAAGCGCAATGACT
>NW_024114651.1:0-11104 GCF_003073215.2 Triticum urartu | reverse complement strand
TTCTAGTGGCAACTAGTATCTCTCAGCGGTATATCAGCTATCTCTACGTGGCACTTCTTCAGCTGGGAAACGTGGGACACGTCGTGAACTCTTGACAATCCTTTGGGCAATTTCAACTTGTAGGCTACTTCTCCCATACGCTCCAAAACCTGGTATGGTCCTGCAAAACGTGGCGCTAACTTTCCCTTAACTCCAAAGCGCTTAACTCCTCGAAGTGGAGATACTCGAAGATAAACTCGGTCTCCGACTTCGTAAACTGTCTCCTTGCATTTAGAATTTGCGTAGCTCTTCTACCTGGACTGGGCTACCTTGATCCTATCACGAATCAATTTCACCTTCTGTTCAGACTCCTTAATCAGATCCAGTCCAAACAACTGGCGGTCTCCAACTTCATCCCACTGACAATGGGGTCTGCACCTCCTTCCGTACAAGGCTTCGAAAGGGGTTCTTCAAACCTGATTGATAACTGTTGTTGTAAGAGAACTCTGCGTACGGCAAATTGTCTCCCAACTAGATCCATAATCTAGCGCACAACGCTCTCAACATATCCTCCAAAATCTGATTGACTCTCTCGGCCTGTCCTACTGTCTGCGGATGGATAAGCTGACTGAACTCTAGCCTAGTACCAGTTTCGTGCAACTGATTCCAGAACTTTGAGGTAAACTGGGTCCCTCTGTCTAATACAATGCTCCTTGGAACTCCATGCCAGACATACGATTCCTGGTCATGTATTATCTAGCCCAATTTTGGCACTGCTGTAAGTAAGGTTCTTTCACTTGGATGAAATGAGCTACCTTTGTCAAAGGATCGACTACTAACCTTTTCATCGAGTCATACTGAACGAGTTCTGGGTATCCCGTGATAAAATCCATGCTAGCTTAATCCACTTCCATTCGGGGTATTGGCTAATGGCTGTAGCAATCCGCTGGCTTCTTGATGCTCTACCTTTCCTCTTTGACATACATTCACACAAACCTGACTACTAACTCCGCAATTATCCTCTTCATTCGGTCCACCAGAAAATCTTTCATATCCAGATACATCTTTGGTATTTCCTGGGTGAATCGAATATGGTGAATCAATGGGCCTCTTGTAGAATCAACTTCCTGATCTCCGGGTCATTAGGAACATAAACAACGGTCCTCACACCCACAAGGTATCTGGCTGCTCATCCCTCACGAATCCTTTAGCTTTTCCTTTGCTCATTTTCTCCTTAATGAAGCAATCTCCTTGTCAGTCCTTTGAGCTTCTCTGATCTTATCCATCAAAGTAGACTGAATCTCCAATGCTGCTTACATAGCCTCTCGGACCTATCTCCAAACATAGCTCACGAAGATTTTCGGCTAACTCCCTTGGTAAATCTCCCGTCATTAGGGTATTGACGTGGCTTTTACGGCTCAATGCGTCAGCTACTACGTTAGCCTTTCCGGGTGATAATGCAATCTCATATCATAATCCTTGATGAGTCCAACCATCTCCTTTGCCTGAGATTCAACTCCTTCTGCGTGAAAATATACTTCAAACTCTTGTGATCCTGTATACACCTCACAATGGTTTCCAATGAGAAAATGTCTCCAAGTCTTCAATGCATGCACTACGGCTGCTAACTCCAAATCATGCGTGGCATAATTCAACTCATGAGGCTTAAGCTGTCGTGAGGCATATGAAACAACTCTTCCCTCCTGCATAAGCACTGCTCCAAGTCCTCGACGTGAAGCGTCACAATACACCTCATAATCCTTGCCTGATCTGGCAGAATCAACACTGGCGAGGTAACCAAACGTTTCTTCAACTCCTGGAAACTGGCCTCACATTCCTCAGTCCATTTGAACTTGGTATCCTTCTTCAACAACTCCGTCATAGGCTTCGCAATCTTCGAGAAATTTTCAAATGAATCTCCGGTAGTATCCTGCGAGTCCAAGAAAACTCCGGATCTCTCCAACTGTTGTTGGGGCTTCCCAATTTGTCACAGTGTCAACCTTGGTGGGATCTACTGCTATACCTTCTCCGGATATAACGTGTCCGAGGAATCCAACTTCCTTCAACCAAAACTCACATTTGCTGAACTTGGCATATTGATGTTCTCTGAGCTTCTCAAGTACCAAACGCAAATGCTCCTTATGCTCCTCTTCATTCTTCGAGTAAACCAGAATATCATCAATGAACACTACGACGAACTTATCCAAAAACTCCATAAATACTTTGTTCATCATGTTCATAAAATATGCAGGTGCGTTAGTCAGACCAAATGACATAACGGTATACTCGTACAGCCCATACCTGGTGGTAAAAGCCGTCTTAGGTATATCCTGTTCTCGAATCTTCAACTGAGTGGTATCCTGATCGCAGATCGATCTTGGAAAATACCTTAGCTCCTTGCAATCGATCAAACAGATCATTGATCATTGGTAGTGGGTACTTGTTCTTGATGGTTACTTCATTCAATCCTCGATAATCAACAACCATCCTTAACGATCCATCCTTCTTCTCCACTAGAAGTACTGGCGATCCCCAAGGTGAAGAACTTGGGCGAATATACCTTTATCCAATAACTCCTTAATCTGCTTCTTAATCTCCACCAAATCCTTTGCGGGCATCCTATATGGTCTCTTAGATATTGGCCCTGTGCCTGGCAAAAGCTCAATCAAAAACTCAATATCTCTATCCGGTGGCATGCCTGGCAACTCCTCTGGAAATATGTCAGGGAAATCCTTCACCACTGGTACTTCCTCCTGCACAACTCCTGTTTAAGGGAATTTACTTGAGTCCTCTTCGGCACATGCCGGGATACATACTTGATCCTTCTTCCTTCTGGCGTTGTAAGCAAAATTGACTTACTGGCGCATTCGAATGTTCCCTTCATACTTCGATAACCAATCCATGCCTAATATCACATCCAATCCTTGAGATTCCAATACTATTAGGTCCGAGGGAAATACATAGTTACCATCAATCCTTAATGGTAACCGATGACACCATCAGACTAGCCATATACTTCTGCTCCAGGCGAGGTTACTAACATGGGTGACCTAAGGGCTTGGGTTGGCAGTTTATACTTATCCACAAATCCCCTTGAGATGTATGAATGCGATGCACCAGTATCAAAAAGAACGAGTGCAGTAAATGACTTAACCAAAAACTTACCTATTACTGCATCGGGCTGGGCTTCAACCTCCTCCACGTTTACGTGGTTCACCTGTCCCCTATTGAAAGGGTTCGGCTTCTTCCCAGAGCTTCCATTGCCATTTCCATTCTGGGATTCAGGACATTCATTGGCATAATGTCCGGTCTTCTGGCACTTAAAGCAAGTGACTTGGCTCAGGTCTCTCTTGGCTGGGGTTGATGGGTTGGTATGGTTCTGGCCGTTGCTTCCTCCATTCCCATTACCATTCTTGGGGCCATTATGATTGTGCGAGCTTCCTCCTCCATGGGTATGCTGAAAAGGTCCTCCCGGCCTAGGGGTAAAACGCGGCTTCTGCTGAGCTCCAGAATTGTACTTCCCTTGTCCATACTTTCTCTTGCGGTTCTCAATTTGTTGTTGCTTCCCTTCAATCATAAGAGCATGATCTACCAACTCCTGGTAGTTGTTGAAGGTTGCTACCATCAACTGCATGCTCAACTCATCATTCAATCCTTCCAGAAACTTCTCCTGCTTAGCTGCATCTATAGCAACGTCATCTGGGGCATAACGTGCTAGCTTACTAAATTCATCCACATACTGGCTAAGCTGTCGCCCTCCTTGGCGCAAGTTGCGAAACTCACTGCTTCTTCATGGCCATAGCTCCTGCTGAAACATGGGCAGTACGGAAAGCCTGCTGAAACTGGTCCCATGTGACAGTGTCAACTGGGAAAGTGGCTGTGAAATTCTCCCACCATGATGATGCGGGTCCTTTCCGTCAAGCTGATGTGCGGCAAACTTCATCTTTTCCGCATCTGTGCATCATGCCATGGTCAACTCACTTGCTATCTTACGGAGCCAATCATCTGCTACTATAGGCTCGGTGCTACTGGAGAACACCGGCGGATTCAGCCTAAGAAAACGGGCTAAGTGATCAACATGTGGTGGTGGTGGTGGGTTGTTGTTGTTGTTCCCCTGATTCTGATTCTGGACTAGCAACTGCATCAAATGTTCTCTGCTGGATTGTCAACTGAGTGAGCTCCGGTGGGAAGGTAAATCCGGGGTCACGTCTCGGAGGCATCTGATGGGTTTAGAAAAGATGAGATTTAGAATAGAGGGGTCTAAAGAGAAAACACTACCCATATGCACATGAGGCAAAAGTAAACAATTCACTTCATTCAATCAAACAAGGGCATAGAATCGGTCTAACTATCGCAAAAGTGCTCGGACTACTATATTTTCATGGTGGACTACTACTACTTTTGGGGTGGTCTACTAGAAATATTCTTTGGTTGCAGACTCCATGATATCTGCTCCAGTTTCATCAACATAGTCATCATCGCTATCATCTGGATCCAAGTCGGTGTCGTCGATGATGATGTAGTCTTCCGGGCGTATGTCCTTGGGTTCTTTGTCTTCTTCTACTGGTGTAGGGTCTCCCATAAATATTTCGATCATCATTGTTAGGTCGGCATTCTTCTACACTAGTACGACGATTTCCTCCTCATAATCTTCACGTGTAGCCTTGAGTTCTTCTTCCAGTTCCTTGATTCTTGTCCTCGCCTTCTTTAGATCTATCATGTTTGCGCACATCTGGTTCTCCTGACGTCGAATGTGCTGGTTTAACTCCTGGATAAAAGTTGCGATTGATCTATCCTTCTTGGTACTAACCATCTCCCAGTGCTCATCTCGGCGCCCATAAATCTGGTAGATAGTATCCTTGAGATCCTTGTGGTAAACTTCTCCATTACGTCCCATGGCGATGTGAGCTGCCATACTCTTTCCTAGACTCCAGGTTGGTGCATCAAAGGAAAACTCTATGGGCTCAGTGACTGGCATGAACGTTCTTCCTGGAACTTGAACTTGAATCATCCAGTGCTCCTCTTCAGGTAAAGTGGCATCGTAGGTTCCGGTGAAGCTTGGTACTCCGATGTTTAGGTACTTAGTGACTTCCTTCAAGTGACGTCCAAAGGGTGTATCTTCATCCGGTTGGGTAAACTTGTTCCTTGCATCCGCCATCCTAAAAGAGTAGAAAAGATGAGGAGTAAGAATGGGAAGAGTGAGTAGTGATCTAGGGCTTTAGCTTAGTGGTCATGTCCTACAGTCAGCGTGTGCTCTGATACCATCTTGTAGCGACCAGACCTTAAACGGTCCGACCTCTGTGCTCCAGTGTCATCCCTGGATCAGTAATGCTGACACCGCACAGTACTTGAAGGATTTATAACAGAGTAGCAATAACACACTTATTACAACGAGTGTCTCAAAAGAGAACTTATTACAATAAATATGGCTTAAGGCCATCTAATAATGATAACAGCGGAAGGCTTGGAAGATAAGTGAGTCCATCAACTCCAACGGCATCACTGAGTATAGAACCACGACCTAAAAGACTTCTTACTCGTCATCTGAAAAGTCTGCAACATGAACGTTGCAGCCCGAAACATGTCAGCACATGGAATATGCTGGCAAAATAACACATAGAGAGCAATGAAAGAAATAGACTATAATACATCCATATTTGCCTGGTGGAAAGCTCTATGGTTACAGTTTTGCGTAAAGCCAATTTTTCCCTACTGCAAAGGAATAATTTTTTTTAACTATCATGGTAGTTGTTAAACATTGAGAGTGTAGACGCCCTCTCAATCCCAATTAAGCATCATCATTAAAACCCAACAAAATTAATTAGAGTAACATGATGAGATTCATATGATAATCCAAGTACTAGATACTCAAGATGTCCATAACCGGGGACACGGCTAACCATGATTAGTTTATACACTCTGCAGAGGTTTGCGCACTTTTCCCCGCAAGACTCGATCTCCTCCGTTGGGATTCTCGCACTACATGGTGTTTGAGAAACGGATGACCGAGACCATAGTCTTTCAGAAGCGCTAGCACCTTACGATCGGGTAGACAGTACCAACCTACATCCCCTACATCTGCTAGTCTACCACTTTAAGAGTTCGCACGCTTAATCAACTATGCTAGAGCCCATAGTAGCTTCAGTTCTGCTATGAATAAATCTCATGATCCCGAGCTCTAGCATTCAGGGCACTACAAAACACCGAGACTCAAGAGAATTAATTACATACTGAGAAAACTATGTGTAAGTCTCGCCAGTGTCAGGTTCCACGATTTTATAGCTACTTGTGGGGCACTTGACTTTTTCACTTAGCATAGAGTTGCACTCACAAGTCGTGCGTTATAATGCTCTTCAGATGCCAGTGGTAGACTAAGCTAGTGAGACTGTAGTGAAAGATGTGGCTGCACAAGGGTCGTTTACTTTAGTATGAAGAGATCTACAGTCTGATCCCCTGATCATTATGAGCTCGTGGCTGGCGCGCCTGCATTAAGATAAAGCTATATTATCACCGGGAAATCTGATGGAATACTCCGCATGGTGCACTTCTACACAATCACTCGATTATTGGGCGGTGCGTACATCTACACGCGGTCATGGGCTGCCGGCTCCCTTCGGACCCGTTCGCCCTCCTGCAACGGGTAGTAAACCCTATATGTTCCTTTCTCGGAGTCCCCGGTATCGACACATACTTGGAGTATCTAGTTACTTGGGCCTTTACACATCTCAACCAATGGCCTTATCCTGCTCCCCTCATTATGTTGGGTTTTACTGGGATCTTAGATGCGTGTACCTCTCAATGTTTAACAACTACCCATGATAGTTAAACAAAATTTATTCCTTTGCAGTAGGAAAAATTGGCTTTACGCAAAACTGTAACCATAGAGCTTTCCACCAGCCAAATATGCATATAGTATAGTTATTTCATTCATTGCTCTCTATGTGTTATTTGCCAGCATATTCCATGTGCTGACCCGTTTCGGGCTGCAACGTTAATGTTGCAGACTTTTCAGACGACGATTAAGGTTTTTAGGTCGTGGTTCTATACTCAGTGATGCCATTGGAGTTGATGGACTCACTTATCTTCCAAGCCTTCCGCTGTTATCGTTATTAGATGGCCTTAAGCCATATTTATTGTAATAAGTTCTCTTTTGAGACTCTCGATGTAATAAGTGTGTGATTGCTACTCTGTTATAAATCCTTCAAGTACTGTGTGGTGTCAGCATTACTGATCCAGGGATGACGGAGCACAGAGATTGGACCGTTTGAGGTCTGGTCGCTACAAGATGGTATCAGAGCACACGCTGACTGTAGGACACGACCACTAAGCTAAAGCCCTAGATCACTACTCACTCTTCTCATTCTGACTCCTCATCTTTTCTACTCTTTTAGGATGGCGGATGCAAGGAACAAGTTCACGCAACCGGATGAAGATACACCCTTTGGACGTCACTTGAAGGAAGTCACTAGATACCTGAACATCGGAGTACCAAGCTTCACCGGAACCTACAACGCCACTTTACCTGAAGAGGAGCGCTGGATGATTCAAGTTCAAGTTCCAGGAAGGACGTTCATGCCAGTCACTGAGCCCATAGAGTTTTTTTGATGCACCAACCTGGAGTCTAGGAAAGAGCATGGCAGCTCACATCGCCATGGGACGTATTGGAGAAGTTTACCGCAATGATCTCAAGGATACTATCTACCAGATTTGTGGGCGCCGAGATGAGCACTGGGAGATGATCAGCACCAGGAAGGATAGATCAATCGCACTTTTATCCAGGAGTTAAACCAGCACATTCGACGTCAGGAGAACCAGATGTGCGCAGACATGATAGATCTGAAGAAGGCGAGGACAAGAATCACGGAACTGGAGGAAGAACTCAAGGCTACACGTGAAGATTATGAAGAGGAAATCGTCGTACTAGTGGAGAAGAATGACGACCTGATCAAGAAGATCGGAATATTTATGGGAGACCCTACACCAGTAGAAGAAGACAGAAGAACCCAAGGAGATTCGCCCGGAAGACTACATCATCATCGACGACACCGACTCGGATCCAGATGATAGCGATGATGACTATGTTGATGAAGCTGGAGCAGATATCATGGAGTCTGCAACCGAAGAATATTTCTAGTAGACCACCACCCATCAGTAGTAGTAGTCCACCATGTAAATATAGTAGTCCGAGCACTTTGTGATAGTTAGACCCGATTGTATGCCCTTGTTTGATTGAATGAAGTGAATTGTTTGCTTTTGCCTCATGTGCATATGGGTAGTGTTTTCTCTTTAGACCCCTCTCTATTCTTAAATCTCATCTTTTCTAAACCCTCAGATGCCTCCGAGACGTGACCCCGGATTTACCTTCCCACCGGAGCTCACTCAGTTGATCCAGCAGCAGAACACATTGAGTAGTTGCTAGTCCAGAATCAAGAATCAGGGGAACAACAACAGCAACAACGCAACCACCAAAGATTATCAACGGACCAAACCAACAATGTAAAATAACATTAGACAACGATCAATAGAAGCAGAGCCGAGTATACAATCAGACAAAAAGCACAGAGACATAAAAGAAGCAAAGAATTGAAATAATGGAGACATCATAAGCAAAGATAGATTGAAACACAATAAAAGCATGAAGCACAAGATATAAACGAAAAGAAGAAGCAAGAGAGAGACACATCAAGTTTGAGAGAACCAAGACAAAGCAAACATGGAGATGAATAACCAACAAATTAAATCAAACAATCAGGAAACACTAGAAAATAGGGACAGTATCCAAGTAAGAGACAATAAATATCCGTAAATAGCACACAAAAATAAAAAAAACAAGAATAACAAAGAAAAATCACAAAAATAACAGGAAGTGATATATTTACGAGAAAACAATATAGCCAGGGAAATGAGACACATCAAGCAAAGATAAAGTGGAAAATTAGAAACAAAAACAAATGAACAAAGAATAAACAATAGAAATAAAGAAATAAGAGCAAAAGAGACACTAAAGAAAATTTATATACAAGACAGAGCATAGAGCAAAATGAATGAGTTAGAACAACATAAGCGAATAATAATAGGTAAGACAAAACAAATAAATCCCAAAAACAAAGGAGAGAATAGAATACGTGAATTAAATATATGCAATAAAAGAGACGAAAACAAAAATAAAGAAGAAGAACAGAGAAAAACAAATAAACAAAAGAGAGAGAACAGATAAACAAAATTAAAAATAAAATACAGAATAAACACAAGACCAATAATAAAAAATAACAAAAAAGCACACAATAAAAGAAAAAACCGAGAGACAAAAAATATTAATAAACGACAAAAAACACAAAAGAGAAAAAAGAAAGAACTCGACAAAAAACAAATAAAGACCAAAAAAAAATAATAAAATAAAATATAAATAAAAAAATAAAGAAAAGAAAAGAAGAAACAACACAAAACACGAACCAGAGATAACATAAGACATAAAAAAAAAAAAACAACACCACACAAGACAAAAAAGAGAAACAAGAAACAAACCAAACACATAATTAGCTAATCAGAATAAAAAACGAAGACAATATCTACCAAGTAAAAATCACAAGAACAGAAAACAAAAAAAGATGGGAAAATATATGGAGAAAGACAGAGACAGAATACCAAATTACAATAGAAAATGAAAAAACAAACAACAACTAACAATGGCAAAAAAAAACCAGCACGAAAATGAAAATATAGGAAATAAAAAGTTATATGAGAGATAATCAAGTAAAATAACAAAAGAACAAAACACACAATAAATAAATAATATAATAGAGAGAGAACACAGGGTGATAAAGAAACAAAACAAGAACACTAAAGAGTCAATCATTGTGAATAAAATAAAAAAAATGCACTACTACAAAACCACAAGCAATAATAGAGTAATCACGAACACAAATAGATAAAGATAAAATACGATCCAAGCACGAACTAAGATAAAAGAGACAATACAAATAAGAAAAGTGATGAAAAAGGACAAAAATATCAGGAACAATAAAGATGTAGAAAATCAATAGACACAATAAAAGAATAAGAGAATAAAATACAGACAGAGAAAAGAGATAATAAAATATAAGGAAGAAACCTTAAGAAGAGAAAAAAAGATATAAAAAAGAAGATAAAAAAAGGAGATTGAGCACATCATTTTCTTCACAGCAGAGGAGAGAAGCACAGTAATGTAATCCAGGCATGACAGAATAGACGAGACTACACAAGGAGATAAAATATATAAAAAACAACCATACATAAGTATGTGCAGAGAAGAAAAATACAAGTAACGAGAAGAGACAGGATTCACAAACAGACAATCAAAATCCTAAAGAGGATATATAGACCCACAGCACACCACAGCCATCCCACAAACGAATATAAAGAACTATAAATATATAAAATCTTCTTAACCATAGAGCGAAGAGAGATCTAACTGTATGCCAGGCACAGGGACACAATATCTAAGAGACCATATACAGGAGACTGCACCGAAAGGAACCCAAAGGGAGATTAAGAAGCAGAATTAAGGAGTTACTGGATAAGGTTATATTCGCCCAAGTTCTTCACCTTGGGGATCGCCAGTACTTCTAGTGGAGAAGAAGGATGGATCGTTAAGGATGGTTGTTGATTATCGAGGATTGAATGAAGTAACCATCAAGAACAAGTACCCACTACCAATGATCAATGATCTGTTTGATCGATTGCAAGGAGCTAAGGTATTTTCCAAGATCGAATCTGCGATCAGGATACCATCAGTTGAAGATTCGAGAACAGGATATACCTAAGACAGCTTTTACCACCAGGTATGGGCTGTACGAGTATACCGTTATGTCATTTGGTCTGACTAACGCACCTGCATATTTTATGAACATGATGAACAAAGTATTTATGGAGTTTTTGGATAAGTTCGTCGTAGTGTTCATTGATGATATTCTGGTTTACTCGAAGAATGAAGAGGAGCATAAGGAGCATTTGCGTTTGGTACTTGAGAAAGCTCAGAGAACATCAATTATATGCCAAGTTCAGCAAATGTGAGTTTTGGTTGAAGGAAGTAGGATTCCTCGGACACGTTATATCCGGAGAAGGTATAGCAGTAGATCCCGCCATG
>NW_024114650.1:0-10427 GCF_003073215.2 Triticum urartu | reverse complement strand
AAACACATAGCTACTGGTACATACCCTCAGCCCCGAGGGAGAACTACTCCCTCCTCGTCATGGAGAGCACCGGGATGATGAAGATGGCCACCGGTGAGGGTTCCCCCCTCCGGCAGGGTGCCGGAACAGGGTCCCGATTGACTTTTGGTGGCTACGGAGGCTTCTGGCGGCGGAACTCCCGATCTATTTGCGTTCTGGAAGTTTTAGGGTATATGGAGTTATATAGGCAGAAGAAGCACGTCAGGGGAGCCACGGGGGCCCCACGAGGCAGGGGGCGCGCCCTAGGGGGGCGCCCCCACCCTCGTGGGCAGCTCCCGTATCTTCTGACGTGGGGTCCAAGTCCATCAGGTGTGTTTCCTTCCAAAAATAACTTCTCCAGTTGATTTCGTTCCGTTTCGACTCCGTCTGATATTCCTTTTCTTCAAAACACTGAAATAGGCATAAAACAGCAAATCTGGGCTGGGCCTCCGGTTAATAGGTTAGTCCCAAAAGTAATATAAAAGTGGATAATAAAGCCCAATATTGCCCAAAACAGTAGATAATATAGCATGGAGCAATCAAAAATTATAGATACGTTGGAGACGTATCAAGCATCCCCAAGCTTAATTCCTGCTCGTCCTTGAGTAGGTAAATGATAAAAAGATAATTTTTGATGTGGAATGCTAGTTGGCATAATTTCAATGTAATTCTTCTTACATTGTGGTATGAATATTCAGATCCGAAAGATTCAAGACAAAAGTTATATTGACATAGAAAATAATACTTCAAGCATACTAACTAAGCAATCATGTCTTCTCAAAATAACATGGCCAAAGAAAGTTATCCCTACAAAATCATATAGTCTGGCTATGCTCTATCTTCACCACACAAAGTATTAAATCATGCACAACCCCGATGACAAGCCAAGCAATTGTTTCATACTTTTGATGTTCTCAAACTTTTTCAATCTTCACGCAATACATGAGCGTGAGCCATGGACATAGCACTATAGGTGGAATAGAATGGTGGTTGTGGAGAAGACAAAAGGGAGAAGATAGTCTCACATCAACTAGGCGTATCAACGGGCTATGGAGATGCCCATCAATAGATATCAATGTGAGTGAGTAGGGATTGCCATGCAACGGATGCACTAGAGCTATAAATGTATGAAAGCTCAACAAAAGAAACTAAGTGGGTGTGCATCCAACTTGCTTGCTCACGAAGACCTAGGGCATTTTGAGGAAGTGGAATATACAAGCCAAGTTCACTAGTATATGAAAGTGACAATAGAGACTCTCTATCATGAAGATCATGGTGCTACTTTGAAGCACAAGTGTGGTAAAAGGATAGTAGCATTGTCCCTTTTTTTTTTTATTTTTTTATTTGGCCTTTCTTTTTTTATTTGGCCTTTCCTTTTTTTTATTTGGCCTTTTTTTTTATTTGGCCTCTTTTTCCTTTTTTGGGACAATGCTCTATTAATGATGATCATCACACTTCTATTTATTTACAACTCAATGATTACAACTTGATACTAGAACAAAATATGACTATATGAATGCCTTCGGCGGTGTACCGGGATGTGCAATGATTCATGAGTGACATGTATGAAAGAATTATGAACGTGGGCTTTGCCACAAATACGATGTCAACTACATGATCATGCTAAGCAATATGACAATGATGGAGTGTGTCATAATAAACGGAACGGTGGAAAGTTGCATGGAAATATATCTCGGAATGGCTAGGAAATGCCATAATAGGTAGGTATGGTGGCTGTTTTGAGGAAGGTATATGGTGGGTTTATGGTACCGGCGAAAGGTTGCGTGGTACTAGAGAGGCTAGCAATGGTGGAAGGGTGAGAGTCGTATAATCCATGGACTCAACATTAAGTCATAAAGAACTCACATACTTATTGCAAAAATCTATCAAGTTATCAAAGCAAAGTATTACGCGCATGCTCCTAGGGGATAGATTGGTAGGAAAGACCATCGCTCGTCCCCACCGCCACTCATAAGGAAGACAATCAATAAATAAATCATGCTCCGACTTCATCACATAACGGTTCACCATACGTGCATGCTACGGGAATCACAAACTTCAACACAAGTATTTCTCAAATTCACAACTACTCAACTAGCATGACTCTATATTACCATCCTCATATCTCAAAACAATCATCAAGTATCAAACTTCTCTTAGTATTCAACACACTCATAAGAGAATTTTATTATTCTTGAATACCTAGCATATTAGGATTTTAAGCAAATTACCATGCTATTTAAGACTCTCAAAATAATATAAGTGAATCACTAGAGCAAATGACAAACTACTCCGAAAGATATAAGTGAAGATCAATGAGTAGTCGAATAATTATGCAACTATGTGAAGACTCTCTAACATTTAATAATTTCAGATCTTGGTATTTTATTCAAACAGCAAGCAAAGCAAAAGAAAATGACATTCTAAGAATAGCAAACATCATGTGAAGAAGCAAAAACTTAGGATCAACCGATACTAACCGATAGTTGTTGAAGAAGAAAGGTGGGATGCCAACCGGGGCATCCCCAAGCTTAGACGCTTGAGACTTCTTGAAATATTATCTTGGGGTGCCTTGGGCATCCCCAAGCTTGAGCTTTTGTGTCTCCTTAATTCCTCTCATATCACGGTCTCCCTAAATCTCAAAAGCTTCATCCACACAAAACTCAACAAGGACTCGTGAGATAAGTTAGTATAAACCATTGCAAAAACCTTATCATACTCTACTGTAGCAAATCACTAAAATTATTATTCAACATTGCATACTAAATGCCTCTGCATATTTAATAGTCCTATCCTCAAATAGAATCATTAAAGAAGCAAACATATGCAAACAATGCAAACATAACAGCAATCTGCCTAAACAGGATAGTCTGTAAAGAATGCTGCAACATCCATACTTGCTCCAAAAATTATGAAAGAAAATTCCCACTGTAGTAAATTTATCAGAGCTTAATATGCAAAAGGTTTCAACATTTTATCACATTCTGACTTTTCTAGGGAATTATTGCAACAGCGGTAAACTTTCTGTTTTCAAACAGCAACATGTATACTTGTAACATAGGCATAGTAAAGGCTATCAATGCCACTTTTATTGAAATAAATGCAAAACATTGTTCTAAATAACAGAAAGAAAATCCTAACAAAATAAATTGACGCTCCAAGCAAAACACATATCATGTGCGAATAAAAATATAGCTCCAAGTAAAGTTACCGATGAACGAAGACGAAAGAGGGGATGCCTTCCGGGGCATCCCCAAGCTTAGGCTCTTGGTTATCCTTGAATATTACCTTGGGGTGCCTTGGGCATCCCCAAGCTTAGGCTCTTCCACTCCTTATTCCATAGTCCATCGAATCCTTACCCAAAACTTGAAAACTTCACAACACAAAACTTAAAGTAGAAAACTCGTGAGCTCCGTTAGTAAAGAAAACATAAATCACCACTTCAAGGTACTGTAATGAACTCATTCTTTATTTATATTGGTGTTAAACCTACTGTATTCCAAACTTCTCTATGGTTTATAAACTATTTTACTAGCCATAGATTCATCAAAATAAGCAAACAACACAATGAAAACAGAATCTGTCAAAAACAGAACAGTCTGTAGTAATCTGATCAAACGTATACTTCTGAACTCATAAAATTCTCAAATAAATTTCTGGACCTGAGGAATTTATCTATTAATCATCTCAAAAAGAATTAACTAAATAGCACTCTCCAAATAAAAATGGCAGCAATTCTCGTGAGCGCTAAAGTTTCTGTTTTTTACAGCATGATCAACAAGACTTTCCCCAAGTCTTCCCAAAGGTTCTACTTGGCACAAAACTAATTAAAAGCATAAAACCACATATAACAGAGGCTAGATGAATTATTTATTACTAAACAGGAACAAAAGCAAGGAAACTAAAATAAAATTGGGTTGCCTCCCAACAAGCGCTATCGTTTAACGCCCCTAGCTAGGCATGATGATTTCAATGATGCTCACATAAAGGATAAGAATTGAAACATAAAGAGAGCATCATGAAGAATATGACTAGCACATTTAAGTCTAACCCACTTCCTATGCATAGGGATTTTGTGAGCAAACAACTTTGGGAACAAGAATCAACTTGCATAGGAAGGTAAAACAAGCATAACTTCAAAACTTTAAGCACATAGAGAGGAAACTTGATATTATTGCAATTCCTACAAGCATATATTCCTCCCTCATAATAATTTTCAGTAGCATCATGAATGAATTCAACAATATAACCAGCACCTAAAGCATTCTTTTCATGATCTACAAGCATAGAAATTTTATTACTCTCCACATAAGCAAAATTCTTCTCAATGAATAGTGGGAGCAAACTCAACAAAATAACTATCATGTGATTGAAAATTAAGATCAAGATGACAAGTTTCATGGTTATCATTATTCTTTAAAGCATACGTGTCATCACAATAATCATCATAGATAGGAGGCATGCTTTCATCATAATAAATTTGCTCATCAAAACTTGGGGGACAAAAAATATCATCTTCATCAAACATAGCTTCCCCAAGCTTGTGGCTTTGCATATCATTAGCATCATGGATATTCAAGGAATTCATACTAACAACATTGCAATCATGCTCATCATTCAAATATTTAGTGCCAAACATTTTATAGATTTCTTCTTCTAGCACTTGAGCACAATTATCCTTTCCATCATACTCACGAAAGATATTAAAAAGGTGAAGCGTATGAGACAAACTTAATTCCATTTTTTTGTAATTTTCTTTTATAAACTAAACTAGTGATAAAACAAGAAACTAAAAGACTCGATTGCAAGATCTAAAGATATACCTTCAAGCGCTAACCTCCCCGGCAACGGCGCCAGAAAAGAGCTTGATGTCTACTACACAACCTTCTTCTTGTAGACGTTGTTGGGCCTCCAAGTGCAGAGGTTTGTAGGACAGTAGCAAATTTCCCTCAAGTGGATGACCTAAGGTTTATCAATCCGTAGGAGGCGTAGGATGAAGATGGTCTCTCTCAAGCAACCCTGCAACCAAATAACAAAGAGTCTCTTGTGTCCCCAACACACCCAATACAATGGTAAATTGTATAGGTGCACTAGTTCGGCGAAGAGATGGTGATACAAGTGCAATATGGATAGTAGATAATAGTTTTTGTAATCTGAAATAATAAAAACAGCAAGGTAGCAAGTGATAAAAGTGAGCGTAAACGGTATTGCAATCGTTGAAACAAGGCCTAGGGTTCATACTTTCGCTAGTGTAAGTTCCCTCAACAATACTAACATAATTGGATCACATAACTATCCCTCAACATGCAACAAAGAGTCACTCCAAAGTCACTAATAGCGGAGAACGAACAAAGAAGAGATTATGGTAGGGTACGAAACCACCTCAAAGTTATTCTTTCCAATCAATCCGTTGGGCTATTCCTATAAGTGTCACAACAGCCCTAGAGTTCGTACTAGAATAACACCTTAAGACACAAATCAACCAAACCTAATGTCACCTAGATACTCCAATGTCACCTCAAGTATCCGTGGGTATGATTATACGATATGCATCACACAATCTCAGATTCATCTATTCAACCAACACAAAGGACCTCAAAGAGTGCCCCAAAGTTCTACCGGAGAATCACGACGAAAACGTGTGCCAACCCCTATGCATAGGTTCATGGGCGGAACCCGCAAGTTTGGTCACCAAAACATACATCAAGTGGCACGTGGTATCCCATTGTCACCACAGATATCCACGGCAAGACATACATCAAGTGTTCTCAAATCTTTAAAGACTCAATCCGATAAGATAACTTCAAAGGGGAAACTCAATTCATTACAAGAGAAGAGGGGGAGGAGAAACATAAGATCCAACTATAATAGCAAAGCTCGCGATACATCAAGATCGTGCCAAATCAAGAACACGAGAGAGAGAGAGAGAGATCAAACACATAGCTACTGGTACATACCCTCAGCCCCGAGGGAGAACTACTCCCTCCTCGTCATGGAGAGCGCCGGATGATGAAGATGGCCACCGGTGAGGGATCCCCCCTCCGGCAGGGTGCCGGAATAGGGTCCCAGTTGACTTTTGGTGGCTACAGAGGCTTGCGGCGGCGGAACTCCCGATCTAATCTCCGTTCTGGAAGTTTTAGGTTACATAGGTATATATGGGTGCAGGAGGTACGTCGGTGGACCGAAGGGGGGGGCATGAGGCAGGGGGCGCGCCCCCTACCCTTGTGCCCTCATGGGCAGCTCCTGTATCTTCTGACGTAGGGTCCAAGTCCATCAGGTGTGTTTCCTTCCAAAAATTAACTCTCCAGTTGATTTCGTTTCCGTTTCGACTCCGTCTGATATTCCTTTTCTTCAAAAAAACACTGAAATAGGCATAAAACAACAAATCTGGCTGGGCCTTCCGGTTAATAGGTTAGCCCCAAAAGTAATATAAAAAGTGGATAATAAAGCCCAATATTGCCCCAAAACAGTAGATAATATAGCATGGGAGCATCAAAATTTATAGATACGTTGGAGACGTATCACGGAGCGACTGCCGTGGTCTCGAATCCTTCGAAGATCAAGTCTCTGCGGATATCCGCGACATAGTTCAAGATCCCGAATCTGACCTGATGGCCAAGAGCGTAGCTGTCAATCTGCTCCAGATGGCCAAGCGAGGTGGCCTGCAGTGCGAAGCCGCCGAACACGAAGATCTGTCTGGGAAGGAAGACTTCCCCTTGGACAACATCATTGTAGATGATTGAAGGATCCATCAAACCTTTTGAGGACGACACAGTGGAACTCTCAATGAAAGCACCAATGTCGGTGTCAAAACCAGCGGATCTCGGGTAGGGGGTCCCGAACTGTGCGTCTAAGGTCGATGGTAACAGGAGACAGGGACACAATGTTTACCCAGGTTCGGGCCCTCTCTATGGAGGTAATACCCTACTTCCTGCTTGATTGATCTTGATGAATATGAGTATTACAAGAGTTGATCTACCATGAGATCGTAATGGCTAAACCCTAGAAGTCTAGCCTATATGACTATGATTATGATTGTCCCCCTATCCGGACTAAGCCCTCCGGTTTATATAGACACCGAAGGGGACTAGTGTTATACAAGGTCGGTTGCAGAGAAAGGAATCTTCATATTGGGTCGCCAAGCTTGCCTTCCACGCCAAGGTGAGTCCCATCCTGACACAGGAGAGAGTCTTCGGTCTTGTTTCTTCACAGCGCATTAATCTGGCCCATGTCCAATAGGCCGGACGCCCGAGGACCCCTTAGTCCATGACTCCCTCAGTGCCTGTTGTGGTTGCAAACGTTACTATTTTAACAGACTTTTTATTCTTGATATTCCCGAGGATGATAGTATGTCGATTATCCTTGGTAGACCCTTTTTGAATACTGCAGGGGCTGCTATTGATTGCAACAAAGGGAATGTCATTTTTCATGTTAATGGTAATGAGCACACAGTACACTTTCCAAGGAAACAACCTCAAGTCCACAGTATCAATTCTATTGGAAATATTTCAACGATTACTATTGGAGGTTTTGAATTCCCTCTTCCTACTGTTAAGAAGAAATATGATATTCTTATTGTTGGGGACGTGCATATCCCCGTTGAGGTAACCTAGTGGTATTTGAAAATTCTCTGGTTTCATGTTATTCGAAAAGAATTTGTTAACAAGACCTGATCAACCTTGTTAGTGGATTCCTTTTGATGAGCATGAGATGGATGAAGTTAGAAAGCACAACCCTCTGTACCCTCTTTTTACTTTCTGTTATTTAGATTAAATAAAAAAGAGTATTTTCTGTCTGTTTTCTGAATTATACTTGCAATAAAAAAATACCCTGAAAATAAAAGTTCTCCAAATGCCCTGAAAAATTTATATGATTTTTTCTAAAATATTTAAGAATTATTGGCACTGAGAACACACCTGGGGGCCAAACCACCTGGCCACGAGGGTCCAGGGAGCGCCCACCCCCTACGACGCGCCCCCTCCCTCGTGGACATCACGCGGCCCCCCTCCACTTATTCTTGCACCCACACACTTCGTCTTCCTCCAGAAAAAATCATCCACCAACTCAAACCCAAGTTCTAGCTCATCTTGCTCCCATTTTTGATCTCCTTGCTCAAAGCTCCATTCACAAAACTGCTTTGGGGGATTGTTCTTCGGTATGTGACTCCTCCAATGGTCCAATTAGTTTTTGTTCTAGTGCTTTATTTATTGCAAATTTTTCCTGCTTAGGTGACCCTGTTCTTGAGCTTGCATGTCAAATTTATGTGGTCAAAAGTAGTTTTAATGCATGATATGGCCTCTAGGCACTTGTGGGAGTAGTTGCTATCAATCTTATTGAGTTTCGTTCACTTTTATTTTGAGTCACTAAAAATTTTAGAAATTTTTCATAGGAAGAAATATGTTCAAGAAAATGTACCAAGGTGGTTCCTCAAGGAAGCAAGGCCCAAGGCTCGCGATACATGAGCTGGATAATGAACTACCAAGGGAAGCTCAAGTGCGGCCTTCTGAATGGTCGTCAGAGGAGTTCATGTTGGGGATCGTAGCAGAAATTTAAAATTTCTAACGCATCACCAAAGATCAATCTATGGAGTAATCTAGCAACGAGGGAAAGGGGAGTGCATCTACATACCCTTGTAGATCGCTAAGCGAAAGCGTTACTAGAACGCGGATGAGGTAGTCATACTCATAGCGATTCAGATCGCGGTCGATTCAGATCTAAGCGCCGAACAACGGCGCCTCCGCGTTCAACACACGTACAGCCCGGTGACGTCTCCCGCACCTTGATCCAGCAAGGAGAGAGGGAGAGGTTGGGGAAGACTCCGTCCAGCAGCAGCACGACGGCGTGGTGGTGGTGGAGGAGCGCGGTACTCCTGCAGGGCTTCACCAAGCACTACGAGAGACGAGGAGGGAGAGAGGTAGGGCTGCGCCTTGGGAGAAAGAGACTCGTGTGTTGTGCATCCCCAAAACCTCCACTATATATAGGGGCAAGGGCAAGGGGAGGCGCCCTAGGGTTTCCCCTAGGGGGGGCGGCGGCCAGGGCAGATGGGATCTCCCCCTTGTGTGACTTGGCCCCCAAGCCAGGAGGTGGGAACCCTAGATGGGGCAACTCAAACCCCCTGGTCACGTGGGGATAGGTGAGGGGGGCGCACAGCCCCTTAGTGGGCTGGTTTGCCCCCTTCCCTTGGCCCATGAAGCCCCCCAACACTTGCCGGGGCTCCCGAAACTCCTTTCGGTCATGCTGGTCATCACCCAGTACCTCCGGAACACTTCTAGACTCCAAAACCCTTCGTCCAATATATCAATCTTCACCTCCGGACCATTCCGGAACTCCTCGTGACGTTCCGATCTCATCCGGGACTCCGAACAACATTCGGTAACCGCGTACATACTTTCCCTATAACCCTAGCGTCATCGAACCTTAAGTGTGTAGACCCTACGGGCTCGGGAATAATGCAGACATGACCGAGACATCTCTCTGGTCAATAACCAACAGCGGGATCTGGATACCCATGTTGGCTCCCACATGTTCCACGATGATCTCATCGGATGAACCACGATGTCAAGGATTCAGTCAATCCCGTATACAATTCCCTTTGTCTACCGGTATAGTACTTGCCCGAGATTCGATCGTCGGTATCCCGATACCTTGTTCAATCTCGTTACCGGCAAGTCTCTTTACTCGTTCGTAACACATCATCCCGTGATCAACTCCTTGGTCACATTGTGCACATTATGATGATGTCCTACCGAGTGGGCCCAGAGATACCTCTCCGTTTACACGGAGTGACAAATCCCAGTCTCGATTCGTGCCAACCCAACAGACACTTTCGGAGATACCCGTAGTGCACCTTTATAGCCACCCAGTTACGTTGTGACGTTTGGTACACCCAAAGCATTCCTACGGTATCCGGGAGTTGCACAATCTCATGGTCTAAGGAAATGATACTTGACATTAGAAAAGCTTTAGCAGACGAACTATACGATCTTGTGCTAGGCTTAGGATTGGGTCTTGTCCATCACATCATTCTCCTAATGATGTGATCCCGTTATCAATGACATCCAATGTCCATGGTCAGGAAACCATGACCATCTATTGATCAACGAGCTAGTCAACTAGAGGCTTACTAGGGACATGTTGTGGTCTATGTATTCACACATGTATTACAGGTTTCGGTTAATACAATTATAGCATGAACAATAGACAATTATCATGAACAAGGAAATACAATAATAACCATTTTATTATTGCCTCTAGGGCATATTTCCAACAGTCTCCCACTTGCACTAGAGTCAATAATCTAGTTCACATCACTATGTGATTGTAATGAATCCAACACCCATAGGGTTTGTTCATATCTTGCTTGTGAGAGAGGTTTATTAGTCAATGGGTCTGAACCTTTCAGATCCATG
>NW_024114649.1:0-18525 GCF_003073215.2 Triticum urartu | reverse complement strand
TTTAGAGCTTAAGAAGTTATTTTCCCGAGGTTTGGAGTCCCTAGATACTTGATGACTGATGGTGGTTCACATTTTATTCATGGTGCCTTTCGTAAAATGCTTGTTAAGTATGATGTTAATCATAGAATTGCATCTCCTTATCACCAACAGTCTAGTGGCCAAGTAGAATTAAGTAATAGAGAACTTAAATTAATTTTGCAAAAGACTGTCAATAGATCTAGAAAGAATTGGTCCAAGAAACTTGATGATGCATTATGGGCCTATAGAACTGCATATAAAAATCCTATGGGCATGTCTCCTTATAAAATGGTTTATGGTAAAGCATGTCACTTACCTCTCGAATTAGAATATAAGGCATATTGGGCTATTAAAGAGCTCAATTATGATTTCAAACTTGCTGGTGAGAAGAGGTTATTTGACATTAGCTCACTTGATGAATGGAGAACCCAAGCCTATGAGAATGCCAAACTGTTTAAAGAAAAAGTTAATAGATGGCATGATAAAAGGATACAAAAACGTGAGTTTAATGTAGGTGATTATGTATTGTTATACAACTCTCGTTTAATATTTTTTGCAGGCAACCTTCTCTATAAATGGGAAGGTCCTTACATCATCGAGGAGGTCTCGTTCTGGTTGCCATAAAAATCAACAACTTCGAAGGCACAAATCCGAAGGTGGTGGAACGTCAAAGAATCAAACATTATATCTCAGGTAATCCATAAAATGTTGAAACTAATATTATTGAAACCGTACCCCGGAGGAAGTACATAAGGGATACTTCCGGAACTGTTTCACTCCGAAAAGGAATAGGTACGTGGTATGATAAGTAAACCAACTCCAAAACAGTTCTAATCGCAATTTTTCGCATTTTGGAATATTTAGAAATAGGAAATAAGAAGCAGATAGAAGGCCACGAGGGCTTCCACGAGGTGGAGGGCGTGCCCTACCCTGGGCACCCTGCCTCGTTTGCACCTCGTGTGCTCTCCAGACTCCGTTTCTTGCACGAATACTTCTTTTGGTCAGGTAAAATTCACTATATATCTCCTGAAGGTTTTGATCACCGTATCACGCAAATATCTCCCTTGTCTTTGTTTTGAGCTGTTTTTCTGACAGATCTAGGTCGCCATGTCATCTTGAAGTGCCCCAAGGACAAGTTCTTCGAGAAGGTCATCAACCCCTACCTCCGGAGGTGCTGCAACACCTCAACCATGAGATGCGTGAGGGGTTGTTGCACATCAGCGATGTGAGGGACCAGGAGGACCGGAAGCGTGGAAGACAGGCTCGAGCATTGGAGCAACAGTTTTGCAAGTGCCAGGAGATGGTGAATGTGGACTCGACTCCAACCATATAATGATCATGGAGTTCACCACAACCACAAGATGGATGACAAGAACATTGGGGAGGCCATCTTCAAGCTTCACGAGAAAATCGAGCGCCTCCAAGCCCAGATCTATGACCTGCAAAACCAAAACTGTGAGTATGAATATAGATTCAAGAGGATGAGTTTGGCTGCAGATTTGAGGATCCCGAAGACTCGACATCCTTTTATGATGGTGGAGCTATGCGTTCGAAGAGGGACGGCAAGCCTTACATGATCAACAACTCCTTCATCACCATCTCCGAGGAAGGAAGCATAAACACATGGGTATGGGCACTCCCCTTGGCAACTGCCAAGCTTGGGGGAGTGCCCTGGTATCGTATCACCATCACTTTTATCTTTACTGTTTTTCTTAGTTCGATCCTTTTGATAATATCTTGATCTAGTAGAATAAAGTTTTAGTATGATCTAGTTGTGAGTTTTGCTTTATGATATTCCTATGTAATCGAGTCCGTGAGATATATATAATAAAGATTAGTTGAGTCAAGGGCTTGATTATTTTGCTATGATCTTGAGGGAACAAAATAAAAGAGAAGAAATAAAAATAAATAAAGAGATCATATGGACCTTATGGAGAGTAATGAGCTCACATATAAAGAGTATGATGAATAAAAGTTGTTGAGAGTTGACAAACATAGTTTTGGTCATCATTGCAATTAATAGGAAGTAATAAAGAAAGAGAGGTTTTCACATATAAATATACTATGTTGGACATCTTTTATAATTGTGAGCACTAATTAAACTATGATATGCTAAAGAGTTGACCTTGGACAAGGAAGACAGCGTAATGGGTTATGTTTTCTTACATCTAAGATAAATTATATTGTCATGGATCATCCAACATGTTGAGCTTGCCTTTCCCTCTCTTGCTAGCCAAATTCTTTGCACCAAGTAGAGATACTACTTGTGCTTCCAAATATCCCTAAACCCAGTTTTGCCATGAGAGTCCACCATATCTACCTATGGATTGAGTAAGATCCATCAAGTAAGTTGTCATCGGTGCATGCAATAAAAATTGCCCTCTAAATATGTACGACTTATTAGTGTGGAGAAAATAAGCTTTATACGATCTTGTGATATGGAAGAAATAAAAGCGACGAACTGCATAATAAAGGTCCATATCACAAGTGGCAATATAAAGTGACGTTCTTTTGCATTAAGATTTCATGCATCCAACCATAAAAACGCATGACAACCTCTGCTTCCCTCTGCGAAGGGCCTATCTTTTATTCTTGTCTTATACTTCATGCAAAGAGTCATGGTGATATTCACCTTTCCTTTTTACATTTTATCCTTTGGCAAGCACAATGTGTTGGAAAGATCCTGATATATATAGCTAATTGGATGTGAGTTTTCATGAACTATTATTGTTGACATTACCCTTGACGTAAAACGTTGGGAGGCAAAACTATAAGCCCTTATCTTTCTTTGTGTCCGATTAAAACATCATACCCATAAATATTGCGTGAGTCTTAGCAATTGTGAAATACTAAATGATAGTTGAGTATGTGGACTTGCTGAAAAGCTCTTATATTGAATCTTTCCTATGTTATGTTAAATTGCAATTGCCTCAATGACTGAGATTAGAGTTTGTTGGTTCTCAATGAAGTTTATGATTCATACTTGAAATTGTGATTGAATTGTTACTTTATCATAAGATTTCATATGACAATATATATATATATTGCTGTTCTAAGAATGATCATGATGCCCTCATGTCCGTATTTTATTTTTATCGACACCTCTATCTCCAAACATGTGGACATATTTTTCGATTTTGGCTTTCGCTTGAGGACAAGCGAGGTCTAAGCTTGGGGGAGTTGATACGTCCATTTTGCATCATGCTTTTATATCGATATTTATTGCATTATGGTCTGTTATTACACATTTTGTCACAACACTTATGCATATTCTCTCTTATTTTACAAGGTTTACATGAAGAGGGGGAATGCCGGCAGCTGGAATTCTGGGCTGGAAAAGGAGAAAATATTAGAGACCTATTCTGCACATCTCCAAAAGTCCTAAAACTTCACGGGAGCACATTTCAGAATATATAAAAAATATTGGGCGAAAGAAGTACCGGAGGGGGGCCACCCACCATCCACGATGGTGGGGGGTGCGCCCTACCCCCATGGGCAAGCCCCCCCGCCTCGTGGCCCCCCTGATGGCCCTTCAATTACCATCTTTGGCTATATGGAGTCTTTCGTCGAGAAAAAAAATCATAAGCAAGATTTCGGGAAGAAACTCCGCCGCCACGAGGCGGAACCTTGGCGGAACCAATCTAGGGCTCCGGCAGAGCTGTTCTGCCGGGGAAAATTCCCTCCGGGAGGGGGGAAAATCATCATGATCGTCATCACCAACGATCCTCTCATCGGGAGGGGGTCAATCTCCATCAACATCTTCACCAACACCATCTCATCTCAAACCCTAATTCATCTCTTGTATCCAATCTTTGTATCCAAACCTCAGATTGGTACCTGTGGGTTGCTAGTAGTGTTGATTACTCCTTGTAGTTGGTGCTAGTTGGTTTACTTGGTGGAAGATCATAAGTTCAGATCCAATATGCATATTAATACCCCTCTGATTATGAACATGAATATGCTCTGTGAGTAGTTATGTTTGTTCCTGAGGACATGGGAGAAGTCTTGCTATAAGTAGTCATGTGAATTTGGTATTAGTTCGATATTTTGATAAGATTTATGTTGTCAACCCTCTAGTGGTGTCATGTGAACGTCGACTACATGACACTTCACCATTGTTTGGTCCTAGAGGGAGGCATTGGGAAGTAATAAGTACATGATGGGTTGCTAGAGTGACAGAAGCTTAAACCCTAGTTTGTGCATTGCTTCAGAAGGGGCTGATTTGGATCCATATGTTTCATGCTATGGTTAGGTTTACCTTAATACTTCTATTTGTAGTTGCGATGCTTGCAATGGTGTAATCATAAGTGGGATGCTCGTCCAAATAAGGACATTACCCAAGCACCGGTCCACCCACATATCAAATTATCAAAGTACCGAACGCGAATCATATGAACGTGATGAAAACTAGCTTGACGATAATTCCTATGTGTCCTCGGGAGCGCTTTCCTCATATAAGAGTTTGTCCAGGCTTGTCCTTTGCTACAAAAAGGATTGGGCCATCTTGCTGCCACCTTATTTACTTTTATTACTGCGTTACTCGTTACAAATTACCTTATCGCCAAACTATCTGTTACCGATAATTTCAGTGCTTGCAGAGAATACCTTACTAAAAACTGCTTATCATTTCCTTCTGCTCCTCGTTGGGTTCGAAACTCTTACTTATCGAAGTCGTCAACCAGCGAGCGGATAGCTGTAGGGTCTTGAAATAGTTGACCCCTCTCCCATAAGAGGGGAATGGAGCATCGCCGCCTACGGCCATTAGTGATGGCCTGAAAGTAGGTAGTGTTGGCGTCACCAAACAGCACCCAATTAATAGAGCCTCGCTACTGCCAAAATTCCTCCTCCTTGGAATAGATCTCCAAGAGAGAATCTTTCAGGTTATATCTATGGGCCCATTCTTCAGTGGATATCCCCGAGATATCCGTGCGGAGGTCAAGGGCGCAGATCTCCTCGAGAAGAGAGGCCTTCTGGAGACGAATGTCCCTCCCAATATTGGCACCCCACCCTTTCATGAACTGCCTGGACCATTTGGAAAGGTGGTGCCATTCGTCCCGAAAGGACATCTGTCTATGGGGTTCGGCTAAAGCCGAGACCCAATGTGCCAGGACGGCAGCCATAAAGCCTGGTTGCCGGAGCCAGAAAGCCTCAAAATGAGACCGCGTCGGGGGCCGTGGTCTCTCATCCCTACAGGATAAGAGAAGGGTAACATGGTCGGACCCGATGTGAGTAATCGCCTGGAGAGAGACCAAAGGGAACCGGAGCTCCCAGTCAGGGGAGACAAACACGTGGTCGAGTACACCAAGGGTTGGGGAAACCAGTCTATTTGTCCAGGTAAATCGCGTCCGGACCCTATCTAGTTCTAGGAGTCCTAGATCTGCAACCCAGTCGTTAAACTGACTCATCTCCGCATAATCAACACGAGAGTTGATCTTTTCATCGGCAGAGCGGAGTAGGTTGAAATCTCCTCCTACAACTACCGGTAGGGTCGCGGATGATACCTTGGCGTGGAGTTCGGCCAAGAAAGCGGCAGAGCGGCTATGGTCGGCAGGGCCGTAGACCACGATGACCTCCCACTTGAAGTTGCTACCTCTTGAGCATTGCATTGGTTTTCCCTTGAAGAGGAAAGGGTGATGCAGCAAAGTAGCGTAAGTATTTGTTCCAGTTTTTGAGAACCAAGGTATCAATCCAGTAGGAGGCTACGCGCGAGTCCCTCGCACCTACACAAGACAAATAAATCCTCGCAACCAATGCGATAAGGGGTTGTCAATCCCTACATGGTCACTGAGCCCTTCACAGTCACTTGCGAGAGTGAGATCTGATAGATATGATAATATAATATTTTTGGTATTTTTATGATAAATATGCAAAGTAAAATAAAAGGTAATGAAAAAGTTAAGTATTGGAGATTAATATGATGGAAGATAGACCCGGGGGGGCCATAGGTTTCACTAGTGGCTCTCTCAAGAGCATAAGTATTTTACGGTGGGTGAACAAATTACTGTTTGCAATTGACAGAGTTGTTGAGCCATAGTTATGAGAATATCTAGGTAAGATCATGTATATAGCATCACGTCCAAACAAGTAGACCGACTCATGCCCTGCATCTACTACTATTACTCCACAAATACCACTATCCAGCATGCATTCTAGAGTATTAGTTGATAAACAGAGTAACGCTTTAGCAAGATGACATGAGTAGAGGCATTAAATTCATTGCAATAATAAAAACCCCATCTTGTTATCCTCGATGGCCAATACAATACGTGCCTTGCTGCCCCTACTGTCACTGGGAAAGGACACCGCAAGATTGAACCCAAAGCTAAGCACTTCTCCCATTGCAAGAAAGATCAATCTAGTAGGCCAAACCAAACTGATAATTCGAAGAGACTTGCAAAGATAACCAATCATACATAAAAGAATTCAGAGAAGATTCAAATATTGTTCATAGACATAGACTTGATCATAAACCCACATTCATCGGTCTCAACAAACACACCGCAAAAAGAAGATTACATCGAATAGATCTCCACCGAGAGGGGAGAAATTGTATTGAGATCCAAAAAGAGAGAAGAAGCCATCTAGCTAATAACTATGGACCCGAAGGTCTGAGGTAAACTACTCACACTTCATCGGAAAGGCTATGGCATTGATGTAGAAGCCCTCCGTGATCGACGCCCCCTCCGGTGGAGCTCCGGAACAGGCCCCAAGATGAGATCTCGTGGATACAGAAAGTTACGGCGGTGAAATTAGGGTTTTGGCTCTGTCTTTGATCGTTTGGGGTACGTAGGTATATATAGGAGGAAGAAGTACGTTGGTGGAGCAACAGGGGGCCCACGAGGGTGGAGAGCGCGCTTGGGGGGGTAGGCGTGCCCCCCTACCTTGTGGCTTCCCTGTTGGTTGCTTGACGTAGGGTCCAAGTCTCCTGGATCATGTTTGTTTCGAAAATCATGTTCCCGAAGGTTTCATTCCGTTTGGACTCCATTTGATATTCTTTTTCTGTGAAACTCTGAGATAGGCAAAAAACAGCAATTCTGGGCTGGGCCTCTGGTTAATTGGTTAGTCCCAAAAATAATATAAAAGTGAATAATAAAGCCCAATAATGTCCAAAACAGAATATAATATAGCATGCAACAATCAAAAATTATAGATACGTTGGAGACGTATCAAGCATCCCCAAGCTTAATTCCCGCTTGTCCTCGAGTAGGTAAATGATAAAAACGGAATTTTTGATGTGGAATGCTATTAGGCATAATTTCAATGTAATTCTTCTTAATTGTGGCATGAATATTCATATCCGAAAGATTTAAGATAAAATTTGAATATTGAGATAGAAATAATAATACTTCAATCATACTAACTAAGAAATTATGTCTTCTCAAAATAACATGGCCAAATAAACTTCATCCCTACAAAATCATAAAGTTTAGTGATGATCCATTTTGTCACACAAAAATGCTCTCATCATGCACAATCCCGATGACAAGCCAAGAAATTGTTTCATACTTTAGTAATCTCAAACTTTATAAACCTTCACGCAATACATGAGCGTGAGCCATGGATATATCACTATGGTTGGGATTGACTATAATGATGGGGGTTATGTGGAGAAGACAAAAAAGGAGAAAGTATCACATCAACGAGGCTAATCAATGAGCTATGGAGATGCCCATCGATTGATGTTAATGCAAGGAGTAGGGATTGCCATGCAACGGATGCACTAGAGCTATATATGTATGAAAGCTCAACAAAAGAAACTAGTGGGTGTGCATCCAACTTGCTTGCTCACGAAGACCTAGGGCAGTTGAGGAGGCCCACGGTTGGAATATACAAGCCAAGTTCTATAATGAAAAATTCCCACTAGTATATGAAAGTGACAAGAGACTCTCTATCATGAAGATCATGGTGCTACTTTGAAGCAGAAGTATGGAAAAAAAAGATAGTAGCATTGTCCTTTTTCATTTCTCTTTTTTGGGCCTTTTTTTATTTGGCCTTTATCTTTTTTTAGATTGCGACAATGCTCTATTAAATGATGATCATCACACTTCTATTTATTTACAACTCAATGATTACAACTCGATACTAGAACAAAGTATGACTCTATATGAATGCCTCCGATGGTGTGCCGGGATATGCAATGAACCAAGAGTGACATGTATGAAAGAATCATGAATGGTGGATTTTCCACAAATACTATGTCAACTACATGATCATGCCAAACAATATGACAATGATGAACGTGTCATGATAAACGGGATGGTGGAAAGTTGCATGGCAATATATTTCGGAATGGCTATGGAAATGCCATAATAGGTAGGTATGGTGGCTGTTTTGAGGAAGATATAAGGAGGTTTATGTGTGAAAGAGCGTATCATATCACGGGGTTTGGATGCACCGGCGAAGTTTGCACGAACTCTCAATGTGAGAGAGGGCAATGCACGGTACCGAAGAGGCTAGCAATGATGGAAAGGTGAGAGCGCGTATATCCACGGACTCAACATGAGTCATAAAGAACTCACATACTTATTGCAAAAATCTACAAGTCATCAAAAACCAAGCATTACGCGCATGCTCCTAGGGGGATAGATTGGTAGGAAAATACCATCGCTCGTCCCCGACCGCCACTCATAAGGATGACAATCAAAGAACACCTCATGTTTCAAATTTGTTACATAATGTTTACCATACGTGCATGCTATGGGACTTGCAAACTTCAACACAAGTATTTCTCAAATTCACAACTACTCAACTAGCACAACTTTAATATCACTACCTCCATATCTCAAAACAATCATCAAGCATCAAACTTCTCTTAGTATTAAAACACTCATAAGAAAGTTTTATAATCTTGAATACCTAGCATATTAGGATTATTTAAGCAAATTACCATGCTATTTAAGACTCTCAAAATAATCTAAGTGAAGCATGAGAGATCAATAGTTTCTATAAACAAATCCACCACCGTGCTCTAAAAGATATAAGTGAAGTACTAGAGCAAAACTATATAACTCAAAAGATATAAGTGAAGCACATAGAGTATTCTAATAATTCCGAATCATGTGTGTCTCTCTCAAAAGGTGTGTACAGCAAGGATGATTGTGGTAAACTAAAAGCAAAGACTCAAATCATACAAGACGCTCCAAGCAAAACACATATCATGTGGTGAATAAAAATATAGCTCCAAGTAAAGTTACCGATAGAAGAGACGAAAGAGGGGATGCCTTCCGGGGCATCCCCAAGCTTTGGCTTTTTGGTGTCCTTAGATTATCTGGGGTGCCATGGGCATCCCCAAGCTTAGGCTCTTCCACTCCTTGTTCCATAATCCATCAAATCTTTACCCAAAACTTGAAAACTTCACAACACAAAACTTAAAGTAGAAAATTTCGTGAGCTCCGATAGAGAATGAAAACAAAAGACCACTTCAAGGTACTGTAATGAACTCATTATTTATTTATATTGGTGTTAAACCTACTGTATTACAACTTCTCTATGGTTTATAAACTATTTTACTAGCCATAAATTTATCAAAATAAGCGAACAACACACGAAAAACAGAATCTGTCATAAACAGAACAGTATGTGGTAATCTGTAGCTAGCACAAGATCTGGACCCCAAAAATTCTAAAATAAATTTCTGGACGTGAGGATTTTATCTATTAATCATCTTCAAAAAGAATTAACTAAATAGCACTTTCCAAATAAAAATGGCAGCAGTTCTCGTGAGCGCTAAAGTTTCTGTTTTTTACAGCAAGATTAACAAGACTTTCCCCAAGTCTTCCCAACGGTTCTACTTGGCACAAACACTAATTAAACACAAAAAACACAAACAAAACAGAGGCTAGATAAATTATTTATTACTAAACAGGAGCAAAAATCAAGGAAAAATAAAATTGGGTTGCCTCCCAACAAGCGCTATCGTTTAACGCCCCTAGCTAGCATAACAAACAAGGATAGATCTATGTATTGCCATCTTTGGTCGGTAGTCCATAAGTGGCTCTCATAATAGATTCATAAGGTAATTTAATTTTCTTTCTAGGAAAGTGTTCCATGCCTTTCCTTAACGGAAATTGGAATCTAATATTTCCTTCCTTCATATCAATAATTGCACCAATCGTTCTAAGGAAAGGTCTACCAAGAATAATAGGACATGAAGGATTGCAATCGATGTCAAGAACAATAAAATCTACGGGCACATAGTTCCTATTTGCAACAATAAGAACATCATTAATTCTTACCATAGGTTTCTTAATAGTTTAATCTGCAAGGTGCAAGTTTGGAGAGCAATCATCAAAATCACGGAAACCTAGCAAATCACACTAGCACCAAGTCACACAAAGCATAGCATTCATGATCTTTAATTTTAATTTTAATAGTTGGTTTCCCACTCATCATAATGTTTTCTAGGCATAGAAACTTCCAACTCAAGTTTTTCTGTTCATAAGATTGCATCAAATCATCAACGATATGTTTAGTAAAAGCCTTTATTTTGACTATAAGCATGAGGTAGAATTTAGCACGGATTGCAACAAGGAAATACAATCTATCAAAGAGCAGCTATCATAATTAAATTCCTTGAAATCCAAAATTGTGGGTTCATAAATATTTGAAGTTTTGACTTCTTCAATCCCACTTTTATCAAATTTAGCGTCAAGATCTAAAAACCCCGAAATTTTTGAAACCCTTCTAGGTAAAGGTGGATCATATTCAGTCCCATCATTATCAAGATTCATATTGCAAAACAAAGATTTAATAGGGAACACATCAATAACTTTTAGATCTTCATCTTTATTTTCAAAGTTTTCTAGCTTAGTGGCCATCTTATTAACTAAGGTAGCATGCTTATCCAAAATTTCAGCTATTAACTTCTCAAGAAAAGCAATTTGGGATCTCAAACCATCAAATTCTTTAGACATATCATTGAGGTTTTTATTCATTTAACTCATAAAGCTTTTTTGTTCCTTAAGCTCGTTCTAAAGAAATTATTATGCTCTAATTGTAAGACCATAAAACTCCTAACGTTGCTTTCGATTTCTTCTAACCTTTTAAGGTGAAGATCACCAAATTGGGGAAGAGCCATCGTGACAAGCAAGCAATCAACACACAAGCAAACGAGTAACGGGCAAAAAAGAGGCAAATAGAGAAATAGAGGGGGGATAGAGAGAGAGGGCGAATAAAATGGCAAGGGTGAAGTGGGGGGGAGGAAAATGAGAGGAAAATGGCAAATAATGTAATGCGGGAGATAAGGGTTTGTGATGGGTACTTGGTATGTTGACTTTTGCGTAGACCTCCTCGGCAACGGTGCCAGGAATCCTTCTTGATACCTGTCGTGTCAAAACCGGCGGATCTCGGGTAGGGGGTCCCGAACTGTGCGTCTAGGCCGGATGGTAACAGGAGGCAAGGGACACGAAGTTTTACCCAGGTTCGGGCCCTCTCGATGGAGGTAAAACCCTACGTCCTGCTTGATTAATATTGATGATATGGGTAGTACAAGAGTAGATCTACCACGAGATCAGAGAGGCTAAACCCTAGAAGCTAGCCTATGGTATGATTGTTGATGTGTATGTTGTCCTACGGACTAAAACCCTCCGGTTTATATAGACACCGGAGAGGGTTAGGGTTACATAGAGTCGGTTACAATGGTAGGAGATCTGAACATCCGTATCGCCAAGCTTGCCTTCCACGCCAAGGAAAGTCCCTTCCGGACATGGGACGGAGTCTTCAATCTTGTATCTTCATAGTCCAGGAGTCCGGCTGAAGGTATAGTTCGGCTATCCGAACACCCCCTAATCCAGGACTCCCTCAGTAGCCCCTGAACCAGGCTTCAATGACGACGAGTCCGGCGCGCAGATTGTCTTCGGCATTGCAAGGCGGGTTCCTCCTCCAAGTACTTCATAGAAGATTTTGAACACAAAGATAGTGTCCGGCTCTGCAAAATAAGTTTTCCACATATTGCCATAGAGAGAATAATATTTACACAAATCTAATCTGCTGACGTATTCTGTTGGGCGACACACCACGGCCAAGATTTTATCCGAGTCGTTTCATTATCCCACCTCAGTGCGTCATGCGAGGCGGTGTCCTTGGCACGTCTTGTCAAAGCAGAGATCGTGTCCCCTTATTCCGGGATTCTCATCAATACGGGCGTGGGTAACCCAACCGTTTCTAGGACTCCTAGATTATAGGCAAGTCCAAACGGACACTGAGAGGACACTTAATGTTCACCTGTGCTCAAGCAAATCTTTCCCCCACCTCAAGCTCAAACGCCCAAAGTTCATGTCGGGAGCTCCGAACCTTCAGTCATGTCCAGATCTAGCCTTCAAGGCCAATGGGTGCCTTCCTCCGTTACGGAAGAAGGCGTCAAAAAGTTGAGGGAGGCCAGATATCTGACCGCTGAGATGCTGCATCGGCTGCCTCCCCGGGGGCAGGCCGTCCCCTCCCCCGAACCCAAGGAGATCGTCATGTTCGTCTCCCACTTCCTCCGAGGTCTTGGCCTTGCATTGGATCCTTTTGTCAGGGGCTTGATGTTTTACTACGGGCTAGATTTCCATGATCTAGCTCCGGACTCCTTTCTTCATATCACGATGTTTATTGTTGTGTGCGAGGCCTTCCTCCGGGTTACCCCTCACTTTGCCCTATGGCTCAAGACTTTTGAAATAAAGCTAAAGATGATCTAGGGGCAACATGCGGCGTGTGGAGGTGCCTCAATACGCAAGATGACGGGAGCTGCATGGCCCAAAGGTTCCATTCAAGAGGTGCCTGAATTGTGGCAATAGGAGTGGTTCTACATCACGGCTCCTAGAAGTGCCAAGTGGGCGGCCGCCCCCGTTTTCCGCCCGGGCCCTCATCCACAACTGATGTCATGGATTAGCAGAGGATTGAGCTGGGGTCCGGCCAAGGACGTGCCTATACTGCAAATCCGCATTCAAGATCTCATTAATGGAGACTTCAGTTTGGTCGGGGTAACACAAGTTATGCTGGTTCATCAAGTCCAGCCTTGGAAACGCCGGCCTCTTCGCTTGTGGGAGTTCAATCCCGAGGGACCACGTGCCATTCGAAATTTCCTCGGCCTGGCACACGAGGAGATGTACAAGTTGTTCTTCGGACCTCAAGTGGAGTGTCCGGATATTACCGAGGACGTGGGCCTGAGTAGCAACCGTGCCGCCAAACAGGTAAGGCATCTTCCGACCGAGCGTACTACCTCTCCTTTGATGCGAAGTTATTTCTGAGAGTTTGCTTTTTGACCAGGACTGGCTAACAAAGGCGAAGTTGATTCGGTGCTCGGCCCCCCTCCCTGAGGGTTTGGAAAATCTTATTGGAAAGATGCTCAGACCGCCTTGCCGGAGCCCTTGAAGGAAATGCGGGCTGTCGCGCCAACGCTGGCCGCTCTAGCGAGGGAGTGAGCTCCATGAGGAAGACGACCAGAAGAGGAAAGTATTGCGTCTGGGATTCGGAGCGAAGCTTCAAACGGAGAAGAACTCTCCACAGAGGTCCTACCCCGGGGGTGCGGTTGCGCACAAAGTCGCGGGGGGATCAATCTCACGAGTCGTAGTGACCCAAAATACCTTAATAGTACAGATATGTCGTCCTTTTCTTCTGAGAAGATAACACTTCATGTACTTTTGCTGTTCGGGCCTTAGCCCCTCTCAATGAGCTCGTCTTCGGGGATCTTCTTTCCAGAGATGATGGAGAGCAAATGCCTCCTCGGACTCTCCGCTCTCGGAGCGGGCGACCCTGAGTGTCGTCGTGGACGGCCTCTCGAGTACGCGAGGCCAGAATAATCCCGCCGGCCCCCGAAGCAGTGTCCGGCTCCGAGAGAGCAGACAACGATTCTGCACGTCTTAGTGTGCGGTCGGATGTTCTGAGGAGTTGGTGGGCGAGCAGCCATCTTAGAATGAACACGTGTGCTGATGAATACGGTGATGATAGAATCTTGTCGCGGAAAGAGATTGCATAAAGCTTTCATGAGTTAACTGACAGGTTTTGAGGTATGTAAAATAATGTATGATAACCTGCACATGCTAGTGTGCCTGTGTAGATAGTAGCCCCTAAGACTCTGTTTTGTTGGGAACGAACGGATCAGAGGATCATAATCAGGTAGTAACATACTTGCTCATATGAGCAGGTGATGGAAGCTCGGTGCTAGCGGACTAGCAAGTTTGCCCATTTTAAGACGGCAATTGATGGCGGCAGACGCCGACATCGAGCTTGTTAACAAAAGGCTTGACGAGGCACAGGGTAAGTGGTTATTATCTAGGTAACGCCGATAGTGAGAGCAGCATGAAGCCAGTATGTTAACATGTTATGACTGCAGATGGAGCTGCCACTGTTGAAGCATTGCGGGCGGGAACTTGCCCGAGCCAGGAACAAGCGAAATTGGATAATGCGGCTGCTTGAGGCCGAAGGTTGCGAGCCGAGAAGGCCGCGCATGGCGAGAGCGAGATAAGATGGCCAATATGGCCATAGAATTAAAAGCCGCCGCTCGACCGTTGCCGGGTTCTTGAAAAGGAAAACCAGGCGAAGGCATCGGACCTTGAGAAGGCTGCTGCATGGGAAAAAGACCTCCGCTCTGCTATGAGGGCAAAGAAGGAGGAGCTGTGGGAAGCCGGGGATATTGTAGGTGGGAAATCCTTTATGTTGCAGAGGAAGTTCGGAGATCCACGGTATGCCCCTCTGGATCGGCTGTGGAGTTCGGAGGATGCGTATATGGATTTGGCGGCGAGCGCTGCTGATGCGGCCAAGTACTTCAAGGGTCAGACGGACCGTGAAGTGGACCAGCTGTTTTGGACACAATTCCATTCTCCCGAGCGTCCACTTTCGTTGTCTGACCAACTAGCCGAATGGGCCGAACTAAATAGGTTGTCCGGACTCGCCATGAGGTCTGTTGTGGATCAGCTATGGCCGGAAAGGTAAAACCGAACAAGCTATTTGCTTGGTGCAGCAGTTCCTTGACGTGGTGCCGCGCATTAATGCGATGAAGAGGTCGGCGTGCATAGAGGGCGCACGGATGGCCTTTGCCCGTGTTAAAGCATACTGGGCGGAGATGGATGCTACCACTGTTGCAGCGCGGGATTCGGCCATAGGTCGAAGGGCTGCTGAGCACTACTTTGAAGAAGTTCTTGAGGGTGCTCGTTTGATAGAGACCCAGTGCTCAAAAAATATTATGTTTGAGTGATATGTAATCTCATTGTAAGCGAAATGCTTTTATAAATTTTCATAAGGCTATTTTTATACTTTTGCCTGAAAGTAATATGATGCCTCCTGGGCGGCCGTTTATGTATACATGTGTATAACCTGAAAGATTGCAGTCGTCGGCTTCAACCCCCACGCATATAATGCGGAGGTGCTCGCAAAAACACGCGTTCACACTTAACCCAACGTCTTGGTCCTATTAAGGAGGTGATAGCGGAGCGAGCGAGGCAACCGGACTATAATGCTTTAACACTTTCACTTAGCCATAGGAGTTTGACAGTGGGGCTACTAGATAGCCCCTGGTGGCTCCGCACTCTCCCGATCCCGGGGTGCGTACATGCCTGGCCGGAAACGGACCCTTCGTTAAGGCGGAGGAATTCTAACATTCCCAGTAGGTCGTCGAGTGGTTGACCAGTCTCACGCTATATCATGACAGTCAGTTTTCGGCTTTCTCTACTGAGGTGCTCGTCTGGATGAACCAGGGCACAATCGCAGTAGTTCTCCTGGTGCTACCTTAGCCGGTAAAGCGGAACGTAAGGCACCAAAACACAGGAGCCGGGCAAACCCAACATTTGACCAAAGACAATGATTCGGAGCTGATGCATATAGGGCCAAACTCGACGACGCCGAACACTCCCTAAGGTATTCGGTCTTTGTGGTATAAACCGGGCCTAAATAATGGCCTTTGTAAGAAGCCCCTTGTGTCCAGGTACGTGCATTGTTCTGGCGTGGCCACATGCCAAGACGTCAGCATCCTTCTCAACGGTGGATATGTATCAACAAGAGACAGTAAAAAAGGTTTACGCAGGGTTCTTAATCTAAAAAGAATCTTGGGGCGGGTCCTGCTGCACGTCTGGCCTGTGTCTCGTTGTGCTTGTATCCTGGACGGGTGTAGCACGATGATCGTCTGTAAAAGAGAGGAATTTAGGTGAAAAGGTTGTCGTGCAAAAAGATAGTTTTCTAAAGAAACCATGTGTAATTCAAGATGAGAAGAAAATTGCCACTTGTCTGCGTGCGTGGAGCCCCTTGTATTGAAAAATAGGGGTGTGACCATTTATCGGTATAAGTAGTGGCGCCGGACTCGATTAGTTGTGTCTGAGTCTTGACGACCTATTGGATGCTTTCGTTGGTCCGGGCGCCTTTAGTGTGCGGCTGCCAGGCAGCCTCACTCTCTTCGGCGCGCAGAGATCGCTTGATACTTCCGTGCACTGAAATGATGCCTCGTGGACCGGGCATCTTGAGTGTAAGGGAGGCGTAGTGTGGTATTGCATTAAAGCGAGCGAAAGCTTCGCGTCCGAGCAGTGCTTGATAGCCACTTTGAACGGAGCGATGTGGAAAGTTAAATGCTCGTGACGGAAGTTATCGGGGGAGCCGAATATGACTTGTAATAGGAGGGAGCCCGTGCAACGAGCCCCTGGGCCTGGCGTTACTCCTTTAAAGGTAGTGTTGCTATGGCGAATTTGTGTTGGGTCTAACCCCATCCCACGGATTGTATCCTGATATATTAGGTTTAGGCTACTGCCGCCGTCCATCAATAACTCGTGTGAAGTGATATCCGCCAATTACTGGGTTTAACACCAGGGCAGCCCATCCTGCGTGTCGGATACTTGCTGAGTAACGCGATGGTCGAAAATGATCGGTTGAGATGACAGTGGCAGGACTTCGCGGTGATAGGCGCTTGGTATATTTTTCTGGGAGTGCCGCATTGCTTTTTCCCTTGATCACGTGTAACACGTTATGGTTTTGACTTCGGGTGGAAATTTCTTTTGTTCCCCGTGTCTCGCTTGGGAGTTTCGTCTCGTCTCCACTTGGTTGTAATCTCCCCTTGTGTACGGGGCGTTGAGCCTTGCCGGACTGCTTGAAGACCCAACAATTCTCTGTGGGTATGATTGGCAGTTTGCCAGGGGTAACTATGGATCTGACAATACTTGGTCCAGAATTTTTTTGAGGCTGGACAGTTCATCCCTGTTTAGGGGGCGGCTTTTGGCCTGGCGAGAGACTTTGATCCGGCGTTTTACTGCCGTGCCCTTCGTGGCTGTCTTCTTTATTCCGGTTTGTTATTGCTGTTGCGACCGTTGATTCCCGTTTCCATCTCTAACTTCAGATGTGTTGGGATCGCTAGTGCTGCATCTAGCTAGCCAGCTCTCCTCACCCGCGCAAAAGCGGGTCATGAGGTGTTAATGCGGCCATTGGTTTCTCGGCTTATTTTGGCCGAGTGTCTGGCGAGCCATTCGTCATGACGCTATGCTTGAAAGCCGCTAAGGCTTCGGCGTCCGGACAATCTGGTTCTTTTTAGTAAGAAACCTATTCCAAAGCTTTCAGGCTGACTCTCCGGGCTGCTGAGTTATATGACTCAGATCATCCGCATCCGGAGGTCGGACATAAGTCCCTTGAAAATTTGCCCGAAAGGCATCTTCGAGCTCTTCCCAACTTCCAATGGAGCTTTCGGGGAGGCCTCTTGAGCCAGTGATGCGCTGGCCCTTTGAGCTTGAGGGGTAAGTACTTGATGGCGTGGAGATCATCTCCTCGAGCCATATGGATATGAAGGATAAGTCCTCAATCCAGACCCCCGGGTCTATTGTTCCGTCGTATGCCTCTATGTTTACGGGCTTGAATCCCTCTGGAAATTCATGGTCTAGCACCTCATCGGTGAAACACAGGGGATGTGCGGCACCCCTGTAGCTGGGTGTGCCATGTTGTTCGGACGTTTGTTGTGTTGCATTGTATGCTGGGGCGCGCCTGCGTGGTCCATAAATGGATCTTGTTGCGCCGTCCTTTGGGTGCGAGCCCTCGCATGGGTCGCGTGTTGTATTGTGAGCGGCGGTGTATGCCGTTCTGTGTTGATAGAGGGGTCGTCTATCCGACCGGGTGGCTGCTTTGATATTTGGTTGTGGGGGGTCGGAGGCCTCCTCATCGAATTCAGGTAGTAGCTTCCGCTTTGGGTAGCTCTTTGAGGGGCGATTGTCGCCGTACATTGCTGCTGTATTGAGTATTTTACTCCATCTGAAGGAGTGTTTTGCGCGGCCTTGAGCCTTCGCTTCTGCTTTTTAAGGCTCCTCGCGGTGGCAACGAGCCTTTTGCGGGCATTCTGATGCTCCGGGTGCCTGTCCGGCGTTATGTCGTCCGGGCCATTATCCTTGATAGGATTTTTTTGTTCGGTTTGAACATCCGGATTGCCGTTGTCCGGCAGCGGTTCGCCCTGCTCCAGCGCTGGGTCTGTGTGATCGCTATTTCTGTCGAGGCGGGATTTGGGGCGGCGCTTGCGTCGCCGTTTTGACTGCTTTTCGAGGGAACAAGCCTTCGGTGCGTCCTTCCGCT
>NW_024114648.1:0-71484 GCF_003073215.2 Triticum urartu | reverse complement strand
CAATTGGATGTACGTTAGCATGAACTATTATTGTTGACATCACCCAAAGGTGAATAAGTTTGGAGGCAGCATTATAAGCCCCAATCTTTCTCTGTGTCTGATTGAAACTTCATAACCACAAGTATTGCGTGAGTGTTAGCAATTATGAAGGACTAAGTGATAGTTGAGTATGTGGACTTGCTTTTAAGCTCTGACATAGACTCCTTCCGATGTTATGATAAATTGCAATTGCTTCAATGACTGAGGTTATAATTTGTTAGCGCCTAATAAGGTTTCTGATTCATACTTTTGCATTGTGAAAAGATCATCACTTGAACATAAGTAATCATATGACAAATCTATATATGTTGTTGTTATGAAACAATCATGATGCCTTCATGTCCGTATTTTATTTTTATCGACGCCTCTACCTCTAAACATGAGGACATATTTATTGTTATCGGCTTTTCGCTTGAGGACAAGCGAGGTCTAAGCTTGGGGGAGTTGATACGTCCATTTTGTGTCATGCTTTTATGTTAATATTTATTGCATTATGGGCTGTTATTTCACGTTATGTCACGATACTTATGGCTATTCTCTCTTATTTTACAAGGTTTACCATGAAGAGGGGGAATGCCGGCAGCTGGAATTCTGGCTGGAAAAGGAGCAAATATTGGAGACCTATTCTGCGCAACTCCAAAAGTCCTGAAACTCCATGGAATATCTTAAAATAAATAAAGAAAAATCGTCGCCAAAGATGAAGGCCAGGGGGCCCACACCCTGCTCACGAGGGTGGGGGCGCGCCCCTCCCCCCTGGGCGCGCCCCCCTACCTCGTGGGCCCCCTGGTGGCTCTCCGACGCCCATCTTCTCCTATATGAAGTCTTTCGATGAGAAAAAAAATCATAAGCAACCTTTCGGGATGAGACTCCGCCGCCACGAGGCGGAACCTTGGCGGAACCAATCTAGGGCTCCGGCAGAGCTGTTCTGTCGGGGACACTTCCCTCCGGGAGGGGGAAATCATCACCATCGTCATCACCAACGCTCCTCTCATCAGGAGAGGGCAATCTCCATCAACATCTTCACCAGCACCATCTCATCTCCAAACCCTAGTTCATCTCTTGTATCCAATTCTTGTCTCTAAGTCCGGGATTGGTGCTAGTAGGTTTCTAGTAGTGTTGATTACTCCTTGTAGTTGATGCTAGTTGGTTTACTTGGTGGAAGATCATATGTTCAGATCCTTTATGCATACTATTACCCCTCTGATTATGAACATGAATATGCTTTGTGAGTAGTTACGTTTGTTCCTGAGGACACGGGAGAAGTCTTGCTATTAGTAGTCATGTGAATTTGGTATTCGTTCGATATTTTGATGAGATGTATGTTGTCTAACCTCTAGTGGTGTTATGTGAACGTCGACTACATAACACTTCACCATTATTTGGGCCTAGAGGAAGGCATTGGGAAGTAATAAGTAGATGATGGGTTGCTAGAGTGACAGAAGCTTAAACCCTAGTTTATGCGTTGCTTCGTAAGGGGCTGATTTGGATCCATATGTTTCATGCTATGGTTAGGTTTACCTTAATACTTTTGTTGTAGTTGCGGATGCTTGCAATAGAGGTTAATCATAAGTGGGATGCTTGTTCAAGTAAGAACAGCACCCAAGCACCGGTCCACCCACATATCAAATTATCAAAGTACCAAACGCGAATCATATGAGCATGATGAAAACTAGCTTGACGATATTCCCATGTGTCCTCGGGAGCTCTTTTCCTTATAAAAGAATTTGTCCGGCTTGTCCTTTGCTACAAAAAGGATTGGGCCACCTTGCTGCACCTTATTTACTTTTGTTACTTGTTGCTCGTTACAATTTACCTTATCACAAAACTATCTGTTACCACTTATTTCAGTACTTGCAGAGAATACCCTGCTGAAAACCGCTTATCATTTCCTTCTGCTCCTCGTTGGGTTCGACACTCTTACTTATCGAAAGGACTACGATAGATCCCCTATACTTGTGGGTCATCACTTAGCATCTACTCAAATCATCTGTGAAGTAAGAATATAACAATATCCACTACATGCCTCAGCACTCATTGGACTGCACACATCAAGATGTATTACTTCCAACAAGTTGCTTTCTTGTTCCATCTTACTGAAAACGAGGCCTTTCAGTCATCTTGCTCATGTGGTATGATTTGCATGTCTCAAGTGATTCAAGATCAAGCGAGTCCAAAGATCCATCAACATGGAGCTTCTTCATGCGTTTTATACCATTGTGACTAAAATTGCAGTGCCACAAGTATGTGGTACTATCATTACTATCTTATATCTTTTGGCACGAACATGTGTATCACTACGATCGGGATTCAATAAACCATTCATTTTAGGTGTAAGACCATTGAAGGTATTATTCAAATAAACAGAGTAACCATTATTCTCCTTAAATGAATAACCGTATTGCGTTAAACATAATCCAATTATGTCTATGCTCAACGCAAACACCAAATAACAATTATTTAGGTTTAACACCAATCCCGATGGTAGATGGAGCGTGCAATGTTTGATCACATCAACCTTGGAAACTCTTCCAACACATATCATCGTCTCACCTTTGACTAGTCTCCGTTTATTCCGTAGCCTTTTATTTCGAGTTGCTAACACTTAGCAACCGAACCGGTATCTAATACCCTGCTGCTACTAGGAGTACTAGTAAAATACACATTTAATATAATATATGTCCAACACATACTTCTGTCAACCTTGCCAGCCTTCTCATCTACCAAGTATCTTGGGTGGTTCTGCTTCAGTGACCGTTCCCCTTATTACAGAAGCACTTAGTCTCGGGCTTGGGTTCAACTTTGGGTTTCTTCACTAGAGCAGCAACTGATTTGCCGTTTCATGAAGTATCCCTTTCTTGCCCTTGCCTTTCTTGAAACTAGTGGTTTTACTAACCATCAACAATTGATGCTCCCTTTTGATTTCTACTTTCGCGGTTTCGCGAATAGCTCAAGGATCATATCTATCCCTGATATGTTATAGTTCATCATGAAGCTCTAGTAGCTTGGTGGCAGTGACTTTGGAGAACCATCACTATCTCATCTGGAAGATCAACTCCCACTCGATTCAAGCGATTGTTGTACTCATACAATCTGAGCACATGCTCAACGATTGAGCTTTTCTCCTTAGTTTGCAGGCTTAAGAAACTTGTCAAAGGTCTCATACCTCTTGACGTGGGCACTAGCCTGAAATCCCAATTTCAGTCCTTGGAACATCTCATATGTTCTGTGATGTTTCAAAAACGTCTTTGGTGCCTCAATTCTAAACCATTTAGCATTACGCACTGAACTATCATGTAGTCATCAAAACGTGTATGTCAGATGTTCGCAACATCTACAACTGACGCTTGAGGTTCAGCTCACTGAGCGGTGCATTAAGGACATAAACCTTCTGTGCAGCAATGAGGACAATCCTCAGTTTACGGACCCAGTCCGCATAATTGCTACTATCAACTTTCAACTAAATTTTCTCTAGGAACATATCTAAAATAGTAGAACTAAAACGTGAGTTACGACATAATTTGCAAAGTCCTTTCGACTATGTTCATGATAATTGAGTTCATCTGATTATTTCATGAACTCCCACTCAGATAGACATCCCTCTAGTCATCTAAGTGATACATGATCCGAATCAACTAGGCCGTGTCCGATCATCACGTGATACGGACTAGTCATCATCGGTGAACATCTCATGTTGATCGCAACTTCTATACGACTCATGTTCGACCTTTTGGTCCTCCGTGTTCCGAGGCCATGTCTGTACATGCTAGGCTCGTCAAGTCAACCTAAGTGTTTCGCATGTGTTCCGAGGCCATGTCTGTACATGCTAGGCTCGTCAACACCCGTTGTATTCGAACGTAAGAATCTATCACACCCGATCATCACGTGGTGCTTCGAAACAACGAACCTTCGCAACGGTGCACAGTTAGGGAGAACACTTTCTTGAAATTATTGTGAGGGATCATCTTATTTAAGCTACCGTCGTTCTAAGCAAATAAGATGCAAAACATGATAAACATCACATGCAATCAAATAGTGGCATGATATGGCCATCATCACTTCGCTCCTTTTGATCTCCATCTTCGGGGCTCCATGATCATCATCGTCACCGGCATGACACCATGATCTCCATCATCGTGTCTTCATGAAGTTGTCTCGCCAACTATTACTTCTTCTACTACAGCTAACGGTTAGCAATAAAGTAAAATAATTACATGACATTTATGTTGACACGCAGGTCATAAATAAATTAAGACAACTCCTATGGCTCCTGCCTGTTGTTATACTCATCGACATGCAAGTCGTGATTCCTATTACAAGAACATGATCAATCTCATACATCACATATATCATTCATCACATCCTTTTGGCCATATCACATCACACGGCATATGCTGCAAAAACAAGTTAGACGTCCTCTAATTGTTGTTGCAAGTTTTTACGTGGCTGCTATAGGTTTCTAGAAAGAACGTTTCTTACCTACGCCAAAACCACAACATGAATTGCCAATTTCTATTTACCCTTCATAAGGACCCTGTTCATCGAATCCGATCCGACTAAAGTGGGAGAGACAGACACCCGCCAGCCACCTTATGCAACTAGTGCATGTCAGTCGGTGGAACCGGTCTCACGTAAGCGTACGTGTAAGGTTGGTCCGGGCCGCTTCATCCCACAATGCCGCCGAATCAAGATAAGACTAGTAACGGCAAGTAAATTGACAAAATCGACGCCCACAACTACTTTGTGTTCTACTCGTGCATAGGAACTACGCATAGACCTAGCTCATGATGCCACTGTAGTGGAACGTAGCAGAAATTCAAAATTTTCTACGCATCACCAAGATCAATCTATGTAGTAATCTAGCAACGAGGGGAAGGAGAGTGCATCTACATACCCTTGTAGATCGCTAAGCGGAATCGTTCAAGTGAACGGGGTTGATGGAGTCGTACTCGCCGTGATCCAAATCACCGATGATCCTAGTGCCGAACGGACGGCACCTCCGCGTTCAACACACGTACAGCCCGGGAACGTCTCCTCCTTCTTGATCCAGCAAGGGGAGAGGAGAAGTTGAGGGAAGACTCTGACAGCACAACGGCATGGTGGTGATGGAGCTCGTGGTTCTCCGGCAGGGCTTCGCCAAGCACTACGGAGGAGGACGAGGTGTTGGAGGAGGGAGAGGGCTGCGCCAGGGGAAGGGTGCGGCTGCCCTCTCTCTCCCTCACTATATATAGGGGGAAGGGAGGAGGGGGAGGCGCCCTAGGGTTCCCTAGGGGAGGGGCGGCGGCCACAGGGGAAACCCTAGATGGGTTTGGGCGCCCCCACCCCCTAGGAAACTTGCCCCCCAAGCCGGGAGGGGCGGCTGCCCTAGGGGTGGCGCCCCCACCTCTCCTGGTTACGTGAGATGGGGTGGGAGGGGCGCTCAGCCCCTTAGTGGGCTGATGTGCCCTCTCCCCTTGGCCCATAAGGCCCCCAAACGCTTGCCGGGGCCTCCGAAACCCCTTTGGGACACGCTGGTCATCACCTGGTACCCCCGGAACAATTCCGGACTCCAATACCCTTCATCCAATATACCGATCTTCACCTCCGGACCATTCCGGAACTCCTCGTGACGTCCGGGATCTAATCCGAGACTCCGAACAACATTCAGTAACCACATACAAACTTCCTTTATAACCCTAGCGTCATCGAACCTTAAGTTTGTAGACCCTATGGGTTCGGGAACCATGCAGACATGACCGAGACGTTCTCCGGTTAATAACCAACAGCGGGATCTGGATACCCATGTTGGCTCCCACATGTTCCACGATGATCTCATCGGATGAACCACGATGTCGAGGATTCAATCAATCCCGTATTCAATTCCCTTTGTCTACCGCTATAGTACTTGCCTGAGATTCGATCGTCGGTATCTCGATACCTTGTTCAATCTCGTTACCGGCAAGTCTCTTTACTCGTTCCATAACACATCATCCTGTGATCAACTCCTTGGTCACATTGTGCACATTATGATGATGTCCTACCAAGTGGGCCCAGAGATACCTCTCCGTCACACGGAGTGACAAATCCCAGTCTCGATTCGTGCCAACCCAACAGACACTTTTGGAGATACCCGTAGTGCACCTTTATAGACACCCAGTTACGTTGTGACGTTTGGCACACCCAAAGTATTCCTACGGTATCCGGGAGTTGCACAATCTCATGGTCTAAGGAAATGATACTTGACATTAGAAAAGCTTTAGCATATGAACTACACGATCTTGTGCTAGGCTTAGGATTGGGTCTTGTCCATCACATGATTCTCCTAATGATGTGATCCCGTTATCAACGACATCCAATGTCCATGGTCAGGAAACCGTAACCATCTATTGATCAACGAGCTAGTCAACTAGAGGCTTACTAGGGACATGGTGTTGTCTATGTATCCACACATGTATCTGAGTTTCCTATCAATACAATTCTAGCATGGATAATAAACGATTATCATGAACAAGGAAATATAATAATAACTAATTTATTATTGCCTCTAGGGCATATTTCCAACAGCCCGATGTACGGGCTCAATCACCCTAGAGGTTGTCTTCGGATCCCGGGACAACTTCCGAAGCGAAGAGCTAATCTTCGATATCGTCACCTTTCGCGGCGGCTATCACGCCCTGCTCGGACGAACCGCATTTGCTCGCTTCAACGGGGTGCCACACTATGCTTATCTTAAGCTCAAGATGCCCGGACCACGCGGCGTCATAACAGTCAATGGAAATACGGAGCGCTCCCTCCGTACCGAGGAGCACACCACTGCATTAGCAGCAGAAATACAGAGCGGCCTTCTCAAGCAGAACCTTAATTCACTACAAGAAATATGCCCGTTCATGACAAAAATATAACGACCATGGTTTATTGGTCATAGATCAGTGACCAAAATTGACGAATTGATCAAGGGCTGACCAGAGGGGTCCAAACCCCCCACCATTGTGACAATATCTGTCAAAAAGGTCATCGCCGCATCACGTTAATTGGTCATAAAATGTATAGCACTATCCATGGCCATATTTTGGGTCCACCTTAACCAAATTAATATGTTCATAGGCCCAAGTAAGGGTGAGTGAGTAGGCACGTCAACAATTTTGCCTCTGTGTCATGTATACATGTAATAATTTTGTTTATGTGTCAGCCATGCGTGTCAAATCAACCTACGCGTGCAGGACCAACATGGTATATCTACACCCAACAGGTGTTAAAAAATGCAAGGGCTTCGCTTTTATAGTTTTTTGTTCACTTTCAATTAAAAAACACTAGCTAGCATCTTTATCTTTCTATTTATCTGTTTCTCCATCAACCTTCTTTCTCGCCCTCACTCTTGATTCCTATCACGCACACTACATATGTTTCTCTCTACATGCAGTCAAGTGCCCTCTCACACACATATATAACTTCACCCTTTGAACCACCCGACGGTCATCTCCAACACCCAAACTAGCGGATGTCCCTCTAGCTAGCATCTCCATCTCTGTATCTATCTGTAGTTTCTCCGTCAACATTTCTTTCTCGCACGGAGTCTTGCTTCCTATCACCCACACTATATATGTCTCTCCATACATATGCATTTATAGGTTGGTCTCTTTTGCACAATCGTTGCGCCTCACTCCCTCTGCTCGCCATAGATGCATGCTCCAGCCCACGCCACTATCTCTTAAAGACAAAAACACATGCTCAATTGTCGGGACTTCTTCCATGCATTCTCACATGCATGCATATTGTCATACCGATCCGTCTCTCCCATGTCGTTGATCTTATGACTTATGTCTTCTTTCTTTTATCTCGATCATGCGCGCGCGCACACACACACACATCCCACGTATACATGTATACCTCTCACACATGCACGTTCAAGGTCTCTATGTCTCCATACGTAGTTAATTACCCTCAATCCTAACGCCACATCGAATCGTTCTCCTCTTTTGTGCACATAACTTCCGCCTGGATGGGTAAAACACACACTCACACTTAACAATCTCCTTCTAGCTACCCCCCCGCCTCTCACTCTTCCCCTATATCCCCGAAACCAATAAGACCATCCCTTAGTTTAATTCCCGCCTACATGCACCATCGATATATAGTAGTCTTCCTCGGTGTCTCTCGAACAAACACGTTCTCTCGAAGTCGACTCCTCTCATGCATATAGGTCCTAATGCGTTTTTCGAGGCTAACTTTGACCAAACGTTAGAGCAATAATATATGACATGCAACTTACACAAAGCATACCTTCAATTTTGTATGTCAAAGGAGCTTCCAATAATATAATTTGCATAGTATACATCTCATGTGCTATTAATCTTGTCAATAGTCAAAGGCTGTCTTGAAAAACACATTAGGCCCTATATAGATGGAAGGAGGGAGTAGGTCCCATGCAAAAAATGAGAATAAAATTCAAACATCTGGGCATCGTGGCTCGGTCGATAACATTGAGAAACTTGGTTTTAAAATCATGAAACTTGGCATGGTGTCATGTCATGGTAGTACCATGCCGTGGTAAAAAAATTGGCCGAATAGGAACAAATTTTGGTATAAGCTTCTTGCAAATCGGAGCTTCTCTCAAGAAGGCTCGTGGTTCTGGGAGGGAACGTGTCACCTTTGTGTGCATAATTCAAATTTGAAATACAAGCACATGTTCCAGTGCACCAAAGTTGGTTGAAAAATCACATGTGTGTCCTCGGGTAAATTTCTAGGTTCCATGCAAGAAATGGGAATGAAATTCAAAATTCTGGGCGTCGTGGCTGGGTTGGAAACATTGAGAAACTTAGTTTTTTAATTCCTGTAAATCCAAAACACGCATGAAAATAATGAAACTTGGCTTGGTGCCATGACATGGCACCAACATGCTGTGGTAAATTTGCAGTCCGATTTGCGAAGGCGCACACATTAACAATCAACAAAGTCATTTTGGAAGAAGTGCTGTCACGTTACAATCGGAAACACAAGTATTATTGAAACCGTGGGCGTTCTACTTACTAGTACCATTTACGTGCCGCCACGCGTCCCCTTTTTTATTAGCTAGGAGGCGACGTGCAGGGTAGCTATTTGAGTACGAGAGGCGTGCGATCAGACCCCTGCGCGTGCTTATCGGGAGGAGAGCCCTTTGACCTCCATCTGCCGTCCACCTCTCTCCCAAGGTCTCCATTAATGGCGCCGAGCCTCTGTTTAATGGCTGTGGCTATGTCTCACTCGACTGAGATTTAAGAGAGAAGAAATGAACGAGGAGTCTCGAAATGGTCGAGACGTAAAGATTGATATATTGGAAGCCTATGTTTGGACATCGGAAGTGTTCCGGGTTGAAATCGGGATTTTACCGGGTTACCGGGAGGTTACCGGAACCCCCCGGGAGCCATATGGGCCTTCATGGGCCTTAGTGGAAAGGTGAAAGGGCTGCCCACAAGGGCTGCGCCTCCCCCCTCCCCTAGTCCTATTAGGACTAGGAGAGGTGGCCGGCCCCCCTCTCTCTCTTTCCCCCTCGGGGAATCCTAGTCCAACTAGGATTGGGGGGGAGTCCTACTCCCGGTAGGAGTAGGACTCCTCCTGCGCCCTCCTCCTGGCCGGCGGCCCCCTCCCCCTTGGCTCCTTTATATACGGAGGCAGGGGGGCACCTCTAGACACACAAGTTGATCCTCGTGATCGTTCCTTAGCCGTGTGCGGTGCCCCCTTCCACCATATTCTACCTCGATCATATTGTAGCGGTGCTTAGGCGAAGCCCTGCGACGGTAGTACATCAAGATCGTCACCACGTCATCGTGCTGACGGAACTCTTCCCCGACGCTTTGCTGGATCGGAGCCCGGGGATCGTCATCGAGCTGTACGTGTGCTAAGAACTCGGAGGTGCCGGAGTAACGGTGCTTGGATCGGTCGGATCGGGAAGACGTACGACTACTTCCTCTACGTTGTGTGATCGCTTCCGCAGTCGGTCTGCGTGGGTACGTAGACAACACTCTCCCCTCTCGTTGCTGTGCATCACCATGATCTTGCGTGTGCATAGGAAATTTTTTGAAATTACTACGTTCCCCAACAGTGGTATCAGAGCCTAGGTTATTTATGTTGATGTTATATGCACGAGTAGAACACAAGTGAGTTGTGGGCGATATAAGTCATACTGCCTACCAGCATGTCATACTTTGGTTCGGCGGCATTGTTGGACGAGACGACCCGGACCAACATTACGCGTACGCTTACGCGAGACCGGTTCCCCCGACGTGCTTTGCACATAGGTGGCTTGCGGGCGACTGTCTCTCCAACTTTAGTTGAACCAAGTGTGGCTACGCCCGGTCCTTGCGAAGGTTAAAACGGAGTCTATTTGACAAACTATCGTTGTGGTTTTGATGCATAGGTGAGATTGGTTCTTGCTTAAGCCCGTAGCAGCCACGTAAAACTTGCAACAACAAAGTAGTGGACGTCTAACTTGTTTTTGCAGGGCATGTTGTGATGTGATATGGTCAAGGCATGATGCTAAATTTTACTGTATGAGATGATCATGTTTTGTAACCGAGTTATCGGCAACTGGCAGGAGCCATATGGTTGTCGCTTTATTGTATGCAATGCAATCGCGATGTAATGCTTTACTTTATCACTAAGCGGTAGCGATAGTCGTGGAAGCATAAGATTGGCGAGACGACAACGATGCTGCGATGGAGATCAAGGTGTCACGCCGGTGACGATGGTGATCATGATGGTGCTTCGGAGATGGAGATCACAAGCACAAGATGATGATGGCCATATCATATCACTTATATTGATTGCATGTGATGTTTATCTTTTTATGCATCTTATCTTGCTTTGATTGACGGTAGCATTATAAGATGATCTCTCACTAAATTATCAAGAAGTGTTCTCCCTGAGTATGCACTGTTGCGAAAGTTCTTCGTGCTGAGACACCACGTGATGATCGGGTGTGATAGGCCCTACGTTCAAATACAACGGGTGCAAAACAGTTGCGCACGCGGAATACTCAGGTTATACTTGACGAGCCAAGCATATACAGATATGGCCTCGGAACACGGAGACCGAAAGGTCGAGCGTGAATCATATAGTAGATATGATCAACATAACGATGTTCACCATTGAAAACTACTCCATCTCACGTGATGATCGGTTATGGTTTAGTTGATTTGGATCACGTGATCACTTAGAGGATTAGAGGGATGTCTATCTAAGTGGGAGTTCTTAAGTAATATGATTAAATTGAACTTAAATTTATCATGAACTTAGTCCTGGTAGTACTTTGCAAATTATGTTGTAGATCAATAGCTCGCGTTGTTGCTTCCCTGTGTTTATTTTGATATGTTCCTAGAGAAAATTGTGTTGAAAGATGTTAGTAGCAATGATGCGGATTGGATCCGTGATCTGAGTTTATCCTCATTGCTGCACAGAAGAATTATGTCCTTGATGCACCACTAGGTGACGGACCTATTGCAGGAGCAGATGCAGACGTTATGAACGTTTGGCTAGCTCAATATGATGACTACTTGATAGTTTAGTGCACCATGCTTAACAGCTTAGAATCAGGACTTCAAAGACGTTTTGAACGTCATGGACCATATGAGATGTTCCAGGAGTTGAAGTTAATATTTTAAGCAAATACCCGAGTTGAGAGATATGAAGTCTCCAACAAGTTCTATAGCTAAAAGATGGAGGAGAATCGCTCAACTAGTGAGCATGTGCTCAGATTGTCTGGGTACTACAATCGCTTGAATCAAGTGGGAGTTAATCTTCAGATAAAATAGTGATTGACAGAATTCTCTAGTCACCATCACCAAGTTAGTAGAACTTCGTGATGAACTATAATATGCAAGGGATAACGGAAACAACTCCCAAGCTCTTCGTGATGCTGAAATCAACGAAGGTAGAAATCAAGAAAACATCAAGTGTTGATGGTTGACAAGATCACTAGTTTCAAGAAAAGGGCAGAGGGAAGAAGGGGAACTTCAAGAAGAACAGCAAGCAAGTTGCTGCTCAAGTGAAGAAGCCCAAGTCTGGTCCTAAGCCTGAGACTAAGTGCTTCTACTGCAAAGGGACTGGTCACTGGAAGCGGAACTACCCCAAGTGATTGGCGAATAAGAAGGATGGCAAAGTGAACATAAGTATATTTGATATACATGTTATTGATGTGTACTTTACTAGTGTTTATAGCAAACCCTCAGTATTTGATACTAGTTCAGTTGCTAAGATTAGTAACTCGAAACGGGAGTTGCAGAATAAACAGAGACTAGTTAAGGGTGAAGTGACGATGTGTGTTGGAAGTGGTTCCAAGATTGATATGATCATCATCGTACACTCCCTATAATTTTGGGATTAGTGTTGAACCTAAATAAGTGTTATTTGGTGTTTGCGTTGAGCATGAATATGATTTGATCATGTTTATTGTAATACGGTTATTCATTTAAGTAAGAGAATAAATTGTTGTTCTTTTTATATGAATAAAACCTTATATGGTTACACACCCAATGAAAATAGTTCGTTGGATCTCGATCGTACTGATACACATAATCATAATATTGAAACCAAAAGATGCAAAGTTAATAATGATAGTGCAACTTATTTGTAGCACTGCCGTTTAGGTCATATTGGTGTAAAAGCGCATGAAGAAACTCCATGCTGATGGGCTTTTGGAATCACTTGATTATGAATCAGTTGATGCTTGCGAACCATGCCTCATGGGCAAGATGACTAAAACTCTGTTCTTCGGAACAATGGAGCGAGCAACAGATTTGTTGGAAATCATACATACTGATGTATGTGGTCCGATGAATATTGAGGCTCGCGACAAGTATCATTATTTTCTGATCTTCACAGATGATTTGAGCAGATATGAGTATATCTACTTGATGAAACATAAGTCTAAAACATTTGAAAAGTTCAAAGAATTTCAGAGTGAAGTGAAAAATCATCATAACAAGAAAATAAAGTTTCTACGATCTGATCGTAGAGAAGAGTATTTGAGTTACGAGTTTGGCCTTCAGTTAAAAACAATGTGAAATAGTTTCACTACTCATGCCACCTGGAACACCACAATGTAATGGTGTGTCCGAACGTCATAACCGTACTTTATTAGATATGGTGCGATCTATGATGTCTCTTACCGATCTACCACTATCGTTTTGGGGTTATGCATTAGAGACAACTGCATTCACGTTAAATAGGGCACCATCTAAATCCGTTGAGAGGACGCCTTATGAACTATGGTTTGGCAAGAAACCAAAGTTGTCGTTCCTTAAAGTTTGGGGCTGCGATGCTTATGTGAAAAAGCTTCAACCTGATAAGCTCGAACCCAAATCGGAGAAATGTGTCTTCATAGGATACCCAAAGGAGACTGTTGGGTACACCTTCTATCACAGATCCGAAGGCAAGACATTCGTTGCTAAGAATGGACCCTTTCTAGAGAAGGAGTTTCTCTCGAAAGAAGTGAGTGGGAGGAAAGTAGAACTTGACGGGGTAACTGTACCTGCTCCCTTACTGGAAAGTAGTACATCACAGAAAACTGTTTCAATGACACCTACACCAGTTAGTGAGGAAGCTAATGATAATGATCATGAAACTTCAGATCAAGACACTACTGAACCTCGTAGATCAACCAGAGTAAGATCCGCGCCAGAGTGGTACGGTAATCCTGTTCTGAAAGTCATGCTACTAGATCATGATGAACCTACGAACTATGAAGAAGCGATGGTGAGCCCAGATTCCGCAAAATGGCTTGAAGCCATGAAATTTGAGATGGGATCCATGTATGAGAACAAAGTATGGACTTTGGTTGACTTGCCCGATGATCGGCAAGCAATTGAGAATAAATGGATCTTCAAGAAGAAGACTGACGCTGATGGTAATGTTACTGTCTACAAAGCGCGACTTGTCGCAAAAGGTTTTCGACAAGTTTAAGGGGTTGACTACGATGAGACTTTCTCACCTGTAGCGATGCTTAAGTCTGTCTGAATCATGTTAGCGATTGCCGCATTTTATGATTATGAAATTTGGCAGATGGATGTCAAAACTGCATTCCTGAATGGATTTCTGGAAGAAGAGTTGTATATGATGCAACCGGAAGGTTTTGTCGATCCAAAGGAAGCTAACAAAGTGTGCAAGCTCCAGCGATCCATTTATGGACTGGTGCAAGCCTCTCGGAGTTGGAATAAACGCTTTGATAGTGTGATCAAAGCATTTGGTTTTTATACAGACTTTTGGAGAAGCCTGTATTTACAAGAAAGTGAGTGGGAGCTCTGTAGCATTTCTGATATTATATGTGATGACATATTACTAATCGGAAATGATATAGATTATTCTGTAAAGCATAAAGGAGTGTTTGAAAGGAGTTTTCAAAGAAAGACTTCGGTGAAGCTGCTTACATATTGAGCTTCAAAATCTATAGAGATAGATCAAGAGCTTGATAAGGTTTTTTCAATGAGTACATACCTTGACAAGATTTTGAAGTAGTTCAAAATGGAGCAGTCAAAGAAAGAGTTTTTGCCTGTATTACAAGGTGTGAAGTTGAGTAAGACTCAAAGCCCGACCACGGCAGAAGATAGAAAGAGAATGAAAGTCATTCCCTATGCCTTGGCCATAGGTTCTATAAAGTATGTCATGCTGTGCATCAGATCTATTGTATACCCTGCACTGATTTGGCAAGGGATTACAATAGTGATCTAGGAGTAGATTAGTGGACAGCGGTCAGAATTATCCTTAGTGAAATAAGGATATGTTTCTCGATTATGGACGTGACAAAGGTTCGCCGTAAAGGGTTACGTCGATGCAAGTTTTGACACTGATCTGGATGACTCTAAGTCTCGATCTAGATACATATTGAAAGTGGGAGCAATTAGCTAGAGTAGCTCCGTGCAGAGCATTGTAGACATAGAAAATTGCAAAATACATAACGGATCTGAATGTGAAAGACCGTTGACTAAGATTCTCTCACAAGCAAAACATGATCACACCTTAGTACTCTTTGGGTGTTAATCACATAGCGATGTGAACTAGATGAATCTAGTAAACCCTTTGGGTGTTGGTCACATGGCGATGTGAACTATGGGTGTTAATCACATGGTATGTGAACTATGTGTTAATCACATGGCGATGTGAACTAGATTATTGACTCTAGTGCAAGTGGGAGACATGAAGGAAATATGCCCTAGAGGCAATAATAAAGTTATTATTTATTTCCTTATTTCACGATAAATGTTTATTATTCATGCTAGAATTGTATTAACCGGAAACATAATACATGTGTGAATACATAGACAAACAGAGTGTCACTAGTATGCCTCTACTTGACTAGCTCGTTAATCAAAGATGGTTATGTTTCCTAACCATAGACAAAGGAGTTGTTATTTGATTAACGGGATCACATCATTAGTTGAATGATCTGATTGACATGACCCATTCCTTTAGCTTAGCACCCGATCGTTTAGTATGTTGCTATTGCTTTCTTCATGACTTATACATGTTCCTATGACTATGAGATTATGCAACTCCCATTTGCCGGAGGAACACTTTGTGTGCTACCAAACGTCACAACGTAACTGGGTGATTATAAAGGAGCTCTACAGGTGTCTCCAAAGGTACATGTTGGGTTGGCGTATTTCGAGATTAGGATTTGTCACTCCGATTGTCGGAGAGGTATCTCTGGGCCCTCTCGGTAATGCACATCACTTAAGCCTTGCAAGCATTGCAACTAATGAGTTAGTTGCGGGATGATGTATTACAGAACGAGTAAAGAGACTTGCCGGTAACGAGATTGAACTAGGTATTGGAATACCGACGATCGAATCTCGGGCAAGTAACATACCGATGACAAAGGGAACAACGTATGTTGTTATGCGGTCTGACCGATAAAGATCTTCGTAGAATATGTAGGAGCCAATATGGGCATCCAGGTCCCGCTATTGGTTATTGACCGGAGACGTGTCTCGGTCATGTCTACATTGTTCTCGAACCGTAGGGTCCGCACGCTTAACGTTACGATGACAGTTATTATGAGTTTATGCATTTTGATGTACCGAAGATTGTTCGGAGTCCCGGATGTGATCATGGACATGACGAGGAGTCTCGAAATGGTCGAGACATAAAGATTGATATATTGGAAGCCTATGTTTGGATATCGGAAGTGTTCCGGGTGAAATCGGGATTTTACTGGAGTACCGGGAGGTTACCGGAACCCCCCGGGAGCCATATGGGCCTTTATGGGCTTTAGTGGAAAGAAGAAAGGGGTAGCCCAAGGTGGCCGCGCGCCTCCCCCCTCCCCTAGTCCTATTAGGACTAGGAGAGGTGGCCGGCCCCCCTCTCTCTCTTTCCCCCTCGGGGAATCCTAGTCCAACTAGGATTGGGGGGGGGAGTCCTACTCCCGGTAGGAGTAGGACTCCTCCTGCGCCCTCCTCCTGGCCGGCGGCCCCCTCCCCCTTGGCTCCTTTATATACGGAGGCAGGGGGGCACCTCTAGACACACAAGTTGATCCTCGTGATCGTTCCTTAGCCGTGTGCGGTGCCCCCTTCCACCATATTCTACCTCGATCATATTGTAGCGGTGCTTAGGCGAAGCCCTGCGACGGTAGTACATCAAGATCGTCACCACGCCGTCGTGCTGACGGGACTCTTCCCCGACGCTTTGCTGGATCGGAGCCCGGGGATCGTCATCGAGCTGTACGTGTGCCAAGAACTCGGAGGTGCCGGAGTAACGGTGCTTGGATCGGTAGGATCGGGAAGACGTACGACTACTTCCTCTACGTTGTGTGATCGCTTCCGCAGTCAGTCTGCGTGGGTACGTAGACAACACTCTCCCCTCTCGTTGCTGTGCATCACCATGATCTTGCGTGTGCGTAGGAAATTTTTTGAAATTACTACGTTCCCCAACAGCATATTGTGACGGTGAACCCACGGAGTCAATCCGTACTTTATTATTAGGGAGAGATATTAGTTGGTGTTATGCAATTTAGTTAGCTGATTATATGTGTTGGCGATGGCAGATAAATTGGGTGGTGTGCAATGGCACAATCTGATAAGGGGACGCCTCAAGTTGGCATGTTCTTTAAAAGTTCAGATGAGGCTTGGCTGTTTGGGAGAGCATATGGTGGTCGTGTTGGCTTTGATGTGAGGAAAAGATACAACAATGTGAGCAAATTTGATAGTAAGGTAACCTTCCGCAGATTTGTTTGTGCCAATGAAGGCCATCGGAAAAAGGGGCAAAGAGAGTTCATTCAGAAGTGCTTTAGAGCTCAAACAAGAACTGATTGCAAAGCTCGGATGGGGAGTCCGAAAACTTGGAAATCACTGATGTAGTTCTTGAACATAATCACCTCCTTCACTTGCCACAAACCCGCCACTTGATGGCTTCCCAAAGGAAAAATTCAGAATTTCAAGCTTTTGAAATCGAAGCTGCAGATGATTCTGGAATTAGGCCTCAAGCTGCATATGAGCTTGCTACTCGTCAAGTTGGTGGACCACTTAATCTCGGCTACACTCCTCATGATCACAGAAATCATTTGCAAGTGAAGAGGCAGAGGGAGTTGGCTTTTGGTCAGGCGGGCAGCATGTTAAAGTATTTTCAAGACAAAATTGTTGAAAACCCATCATTTCAATATGCTTTGCAGCTGGATTGTGAGGAGGATATAACAAACATTTTCTGGGCCGATGCTAAAATGATGCTAGACTATGCACACTTCAGGGATGTTGTCACATTTGACACTACTTTTGGCACAAACAAGGAATATCGGCCGTTTGGTGTTTTTCTTGGGCTCAACAGGGAGACTACCGTTTTTGGTGCTGCACTTATGTTTGATGAAACATTTGCCTCATTTCAATGGCTTTTCAAAACTTTTCTAGCTGCACATAATGGAAGGCAACCTAGAACTATTTATACTGATCAAGATATTGCAATGGGAAAAGCTGTAGAGGATGTGTTCACAGAAGCATATCATGGACTATGTACCTTTCACATAATGCAAAATGCCGTCAAACATCTATCTCCAGTTAAAGGCGAAGATAAAGATGAGGGTGAAGAGAAAGATGAAGACGAAGAACCACATATTCTCACTGATTTTAGTGCTTGTATGTATGGCTATGAGGACAAGGAAGCATTTGAAGAAGCCTTTGCCAATATGAGGTGTAGAATGCATAAGCAAACTTGGTTCGATAGTATCTACAAGGTAAAGGAAAAATGGGCTGAATGTTTTATGCGAGATGACTTCAGTTTGGGAGTGAGGAGTACACAACTAAGTGAGAGCTTCAACAATTCATTGAAGAACCATTTGAAATCTGATTTTCATATTGCCAGATTTTTGAAACATTTTGCAAGGATAGTGGAGGTAAAGAGAAACAAGGAGCTGGAATCTGAATTTGAAGCAAGAAAAAACATTCCACGAATCAAGATGAGCACGCCTATGTTGGTACAAGTAAGCAAAGTTTACACTCCCATAATTTTTGAAGCTTTCCAAAGCGAGTATGAAAGATCCATGGCTGCATGCACTAGATTATTGGATGAAAACAAATATGTTGTTACTATTGGTAGTTTGCATGGTGATTTTGAAGATGAGCGTATAGTGATAGGTGATCCTTGGAACCAAATAGCAACATGTGCTTGCAGAATGTTTGAAAGGACAAGAATATTGTGTGGACATGGATTGAAAGTGCTTGATTTGATGAACATAAAAACATTGTCAACACATTATATCTTCAAGAGATGGACTAGGGAAGCACGTAAAGGAAGCATATTGGATTAGGCAAGGAAGGAATGTGGTAGAAAATCCAAAACTGGAAGCTCTGCTTCGTTACAAGTGACTATCTCATAAATTTCATGACATGGCATATAAAGTGGCCTACTCTACAGAATGTTGCTTGATATTAGAAAATGCACTTGATCGTGTTGGTTCACAGTTGGAGGAAAAACTCAATGCATCTACTAGTGACATGAATGAACCTAGTAAGGCCCAGGAAAATGATGACCCAAATATGCAGCAAGGAGATGACTTGCTAAGAGCAGCACGACTGAATAAAAAGGAGGTTCAATCCAAAAATTCAAAAAGAAAGAATAATTGGCTTGATAAGTTGCACAAGGGCAAGCGCAAGCAACTAAACCTCCTGCTTCAATCAAAAAAGGAGCAAATGTATATTCTAATATGGACATAACAAAAAACTGTTTTCATCTATTAATACACTAATTAGTGGAACTTTCATTGGCAGCAAAAAAGGAAAAAGGATGATGTGCAGCCCAAAGTAGACGTGGAGAACGATGGCAGCAAGAGAGGCCCAAATGCAGAGAATGCAAAGTACATTGCCATTGAGAGCTTTACTCAGCTCCTAACAGCTCCCCCTACTTGTGGTGATGGTGATGGTGATGACAGTCTTTATGGTGGAACTTTCTTCTAATGTCCAGATGTTGGTTACATGGTACTTTGGGGGTTAACTATAGTTTTTTGGAAATATTTGAGGGATAACTATAGTCTTTTGTGGCCTAAGTGTACAAGTGAAATGGCCTATTATGTAACAGACTTGGATGATTGATCATCATTAGTACTTGTTGCTACAAAATTTGAATCATATGCTTCAGACTTTCAATGTCATGTGCTTGAAAATTGCAGTGCTATGCTACAGAACTATTGATTATCAAGTGCTTGCAAATTATGATGTTACCTTGTTTGTATTTCCTTCTCTGACATGTTAAGTGATACAGATTGTACAAATTTCTTTGATATAATGTCAACTTGGTACAATGAATTTTAGTCATGGTTTGGTACAGATTGTACACTGAATGTCAGTTTTTCCAGTGCCTACTGTCAGATTTTTGAAACATCAGCGAACTAACTGACAGCCGAATGACCATAAAACTAACAACCCGATCTTTAGCATCAAATATTTTGTGTGCAAATATTCAGGCTGGAGAGCGTTAATGCATCGCTGCTGTCATTCCTCTGTCTCTCCTGAAAACAGCAAGTCTGAGTGTGTTTTGCTTTCAGTCTAGTCTATCCTGTGCGTCCGATGAAAAACGAGTGGCTGATATGCTAGGCTAAGGCGCTGTGTGCCTTTGCTTCACAAAGGCACTGAAGCTGGATCCAGCACCGGGACACATCGCGTGAGTGTTTGCATCGGAACACGGGGAGCCGCCGCGAGCGCTCCATTGCAGCTCTGGAGCCGGCGACTTGCAGGCAGCTCCATTGCAGCTCCGCCGTCGGCATCGATCACTCCATTGCAGCTCCGCCTCCGGCGAGGAGCGCCCCATTACAGCTCTGCAGCCGGCGACTTGCAGGCAGCTCCATTGCAGCTCTGCCTCTGGCGAGGAGAGCTACTCCATTGTAGCTCTGCAGCCAGCGACTTGCAGCTCCGCCTCCGGCGACGAACGCTCCATATTGCAGCTCCGCCGCTGTTGTGCGAGTGTTGCATCGGAGCACGAGACTGCATCGCAGCGCAGACGAGGTTGCAACGCAGCGCGACGGCCATGGACGCATTGCTGCCTCGCATCCCGGCGGCCGTGGATGCGTTGCCGTGTTGCAGCACCGGCGTTCGTCAACAAGCACCGTTTCGTATCGCCGTCAGTACCTCCTGATTCCCCAGCTGCTGTGGTGGTGCCCGCCATGGCTCCCCTCCATGGACGCTATGCCGCCCACAAGGCCACAACGAAGCAGCGGAGGAGCTCCGGCTGGTACTACCAGCGGCCGCGCGTCAAACACTTCCGATTTCCAAGCTACTACGGTGGTGCTTGCCGTGGCTAATCTCCTCTGGCTATGAGATGCAAGGGGAAGAAAGAAGCAAGAAGTGAGTGGAGGAGGAGCTTCGTTAGAGATAAGATAAGGTTGGGACAAGCGGTGGGCAGTCTGAAGCGGGCACGTGGCCGTGGAGAAGGAGGCTTACGAGAGAGAAAGATCAACCTGATAATTTTTAACGTTTTCCTAAACATAGATTTTTAACGTTTTCTTAAAACATACACTATGACTTAATCCAGCATGGTCACATCATCATGCTCCCCACTTTGCTTAGAGATCCACAATCGGAGCCCTCAAATCCGCCCCAAACGTTGGGCGGACTGCTCGGTCACTGACCGGACGTAAAATTGTCACCCAACTAGATCTCATAAATCCAACCCAAACGCTCGGATTGACCATCACTCCACATACAAAGCACATATTTAAACCGAATATGTGACGCGCGAACGCGCCCGCCATATAGGACTGACCACAAGAAGCCGTGCTAATTCATGTATTTCTGCCCCCTCCTTGCCCAACCAGCCCTCTCCTTTTTCTTTTTTCTCCCTCGTCCGCACAACCATCACGGTGTTCCTCCATCATCTTTACTCTGCCGTCGTCCCCAATCCACAGCGCCACCAACCGTGCCGCAACCGGTCAAGTTTGCCACCACCGGATGCCACCTCGACACATCCAACTTTCCCCACATAGTATATACACCTCACGCTTTATGTGTTCAAAGAAATGTCCGAGCCTGTTTTTTATTCTTTTGGCCTATATTTGTAGATGGATTCATCGTGAAATGATGACCATGAGAACCCCCACCTTGATAAATTCATATTCAACGAGTTCATCAACTTGTCAGATTCAACAACAACAAGAACAACAACAACAAAGCCTTTAGTCCCAAACAAGTTGGGGTAGGCTAGAGGTGAAAATCCATAAGATCTCGCAACCAACTCATGGCTCTGACACATGGATAGCAAGCTTCCACGCATCCCTGTCCATAGCTAGCTCTTTGGTGATACTCCAATCCTTCAGGTCTCTCTTAACGGACTCCTCCCATGTCAAATTCGGTCTACCCCGCCCTCTCTTGACATTCTCCGCACGCTTTAGCCGTCCGCTATGCACTGGAGCTTCTGGAGGCCTGCGCTGAATATGCCCAAACCATCTCAGACGATGTTGGACAAGCTTCTCCTCAATTGGTGCTACCCCAACTCTATCTCGTATATCATCATTCCGGACTCGATCCTTCCTCGTGTGGCCACACATCCATCTCAACATACGCATCTCCGCCACACCTAACTGTTGAACATGTCGCCTTTTAGTCGGCCAACACTTCGCGCCATACAACATTGCGGGTCGAACCGCCGTCTTGTAGAACTTGCCTTTTAGTTTTTGTGGCACTCTCTTGTGACAAAGAATGCCAGAAGCTTGGCGCCACTTCATCCATCCGGCTTTGATTCGATGGTTCACATCTTCATCAATACCCCCATCCTCCTCCAACATAGACCCCAAATACCGAAAGGTGTCCTTCCGAGGTACCACCTGGCCATCAAGGCTAACCTCCTCCTCACACCTAGTAGTACTGAAACCGCACATCATGTACTCGGTTTTAGTTCTACTAAGCCTAAACCCTCGTCGGATTCAGACGACGAAAATGCCAAAATAATGTGGGAAGCAGAGACACTTTTGCATCTCACGACTGTTGTGTGATCTTGGACAACATTATTGTCAAGGATGAGGATTTTGACAAACCTGGTGTTCAGGTCCGCCTTTTGGAACAAGAGGCAGATCATATTGCCAATTTTCTCGAGATCCATGCACAACTGGGAGATCAATAGGTGCATATGCAACTTCTGAATGATCTTGTGGAGCATACGTGTGTCCATGCTGGAAATAGGTAAAATTTTCTTTTTAATTTATCAATTATGCACTAGGAACAATATTTGTGTTTGGATTATGTATTCTTAAGTACAAATAATTCGTATTGATGTGCGCTACTCATTGTTTGGCCAAGATGATCGTCATGCATGTGTTTGCATGTATTTAATGTTTTGAAAATAACGATTGTGGTTGCAAATGACATCATTTAAGGCCTCCCGGTCATTGTCCGCGAACATATAAGGCCCCGGATTAGGGTAGATGTTCTTATGCATCCAAACTCATTTGACATCTAAGTCAGTTGATGTCATGCCTATGCCTCCATGCTCATATTATGCTCCATTTTAGTTAGAGATTTTACTTGTGGTGGTTAATTAAGTGGATCAGTATGTGGGCAAGCATTTGCCATATTTCAGTTTGTAGTTTGTTGCTTTCTGTTTTCAATCCAGACCAACTTAAACTATAAAGTTGTACAAACGTAATATGACTTCTAGAGAAAACGTTCTTATATTTTGGGATGGAGGGAGTATAAAATTTCTGCAAAGAAAGTAGAAGATGATGTTTAAAATATCTCACGAATCTCCCCTTTTTTTTTCACTCATTTTGTTTGCAGCGTCACCACCCGCACAGCGAGGAGAAACTCGGCTGGTGGCGGCCAGAGCTAAATGAATGGATAGTAACAGTGTTGACGCTAGTGACTAGTGAGCCTCTTCTTTGTAATTAGAAGACCGCTCACGTGTCAATGTGCACAGCAGTTTGCCAGCAAAAGGGAAAGAAAAAGTTCACTGCATTTCTCCATTAGACAATATTGTCCCAGGCTCCCAGCACAGTCGCTGGAAAACAGAAGTCAGGGACATATTGCCATAAACTGGTGTTCATGCACATAACACTGATGCTCATGTGCTGATCAGAAAAGTCATATGTAGCATAAAATTAAGTGCTCATTCTGAATACAGGAGATAAATAAACATAGCAAATGCCATGCAGATCTGAAGCACCAGGCTTTATAGACCATCAAAAGTGAATGGTAAAGAGACCTTCAGTTAAATTTATCCAGAGGTATGTGAAAGCACACAAGAGATAACGATTACGAACCATATACACCAAAATTACCATGTAGTCCAAGAGAACAGGACTGACAATAACAAGATGCAAATTAGACCAACAACAAAAGCACAAAATCCACCATCAGAGAGGTCAGGGGTTGGTCAAGTGTGAGAGGGCAATGCATGAGGCAATCAGTGAAGCAGGAGACCGATGGATCAGATCAGCATCGGCTGGTAAAGTATGAAACACATAGTTGAACTGTACGATGAGCCAGCCTGAGGCACTCCACCACTTAGCAGGTAGCTGGAGGGCAGACATCTTGGGCCTGATGTAATCTGGTGTAAACAAATGAAAGGAACTCTCATTGTGAGTGCATACATCACTGACCGAAGCTAATTTACATATCCGTTTATTTGCAGCTGGAAATGTAAACCAAACTTTAATATATTTCCTTCCAGCGGATATGCGCGATCTTTGGCCAACTTTCTCCATCAGGTGCTCGGCAGCTCTCCTTCAACAGCTCACTACCACCCCGTATGCGCATGCGCTGGAGGGAAGATGGCAGATCTGGTAAACATGATATGTTGGGGCAGGCTTCGATGTAGAGGCTCTTCAGATTGGATAAGAACTTCAGATTTTCTGGCAAAGAAATCATTTGACATTCAACGAATTTCAGGCTCTTGACAGATGTGAAATTTGCGGATTCTTCAAAAGAAATTACTAGTTCCTCGCATTTTTCAAGAGAGAGAAATGATGGAACTGTGAGACCTGCAGCCATGAGCATGTTGTTGAGGATTACAGGACTGCAAACAGTGAGGTTGACATGGACTCGAAACTGTGAGATACACTCGGGGTTGAGTTTGGGAACACCCATCAGAGTTAAGCTGTCAAGTTGCAGGGAAGACAATCCTTCAAGCATACATAAATCTGGCAAGCAAATCAGCGAGAATGATTTAACAGAGCTGAGACTACCAACAGACAAGCATGTGGTGCTCCTGCAATTGACTATGAGAATAATACTAATGCATGGGCAGTCCATACAGAGGAATTCAGCTGTAAGCACACAACAGTATATGCTGAGCATCTCAAGTGACACTGGAAAACATTCTGCTCCATCTGCAACCTCTAAAGAAGGGCAGGAAGTCAATCTAACATCTGAGAGAGAGGTAGCAGCTCGTAAGCCCCCTAATGACCTGAAACACCAGCAATGTTGGATGGACAAGCAGTCAAGTTTTGTCAAATTTTGGAGGACCTCTTCTGACGGAAGTGTAGTTAAAGTCATAATCTCTTGTAAGAACAATCTTTTAAGTGAAGCCAAGCTACCAAGGCAAGTAGCTAAAGCTCCATCTGTAATACTGCATGAAGAAAGATGAAGTTCACATAGTCCTGATGATAGAACCAGTGGCATCCCAATGCTTCTTCCATATATAAGTCGCATCCTCTGCTCATGACAGTATATCCATGCCTTGATGATATCTTCTTTTACCAATAATTCACCTTTCTCTCTCTCTAGAACACTTTCAAGGTTTTCAACATGTGACACATCAGCATGCATGAATATCATCAACTGCTTGAGAAATGAATGTTCCCATGAGAGTAGTCTCCTAATATCTGATCCTGAAGCCACCTCCCATATCAAACCAAGTTTTAATTCTATGTGGTCTGTCCTCGTGAAATTCTCTCTCTGATCATCATGTTCCAGCTCATTATCGGAAATAAATAGCAGTGGGCATCTTCTTACTTCTAACACTTTAAGGCCTAGTGGAAGACGAGGTAATGTCTTCAGGTTTGGCACATTGTATAGGAAAAGGGAAGAGCAATTCCCAAGTAGCTCGGTATTGGATGGTAGGCTTTGTAATGAGCTGCAATTAGCAAACGTTAAAGATTCCAAATTCTCAAAATACAATCCATCAAGTAACCAGCATGGATATTTTGAAGATTTGTAACCGTCAATTGTAAGATTCCCAAGTTGAGGCGGTGGCATCAGGCCTTCTAGAATCTCCAAATGTGAACTATCCTCTGCAATCTTGTTATTCTTGCAACTCCAGCGAAGTTTCAACCTGCCAAGATGACTTTTCTGGTGCAGCTTTGCTTCTAAGGCTTCATCCTTCCCAGTGACATTCTCAAGATTTGTGACACTTAGGCTGTCACGAATCTCGTTCATTTCCCTCAGCTGTTGCAACTCATACCCCTTTTTCCTTTGCACAGAAAATACCTCACATTGTTGAAGCGAAGTTAGCTTGCCAATGTTAGGAATTTGAGGCAATGTCTTGTCCCGTTGAAGATGCCGTAACTTCATTAAATTGCAGAGTCCCTCGGGCAAACTCTCAAATTTGTCATTTAAAAGAAGTAACTGCAAGTGGTAAAGGGTACACAGTGATCTTGGCAATTCAGAAATCATTGTTCTGACGATGTTCAAATATCGAAGGTGCTTCAACTCACCAACAGATTCTGGCAACTTACTACTGCTGTAGGATGACAAATATAGTACGCGCAACCTCTTCAAATTCCGTACTATCTGATTAAAAAGGTCACTTACATCATCCATTAAGGGGTCTATGCAGATAATAGTGCGTAGATGATGTAGCTTGCAGATACTTTGCTTGTGCTGCTTCATGCTATCAACATGAACAGATAGATGTCGAACAGTGGATGGTATTTTCATCACCTTATCATCTTCCAATCTGAAGATGTCCTCTTTGGAGAGTGATTCTGCCAGATCATGAAGGAGATCATGCATAACATAGTCTGTGTTAGTGTATTCCTCATGAACTGGTTGAAAAAATGAAACAGAAATCATCTCCTTGAAGCAATCCCTCCCAACATCTTCCACTCTCTTGTTTTGGTTGCACGGATCTACAAGGCCCTCTGCCATCCAAAGATGAACCAACTCATCAATGACATACCTGTGGCCTTTTGGAAACAAGCTGCAATATAGGAAGCACCTCTGCAGACATGGATCTAACTTCTCATAACTCCACAACAGAGCTCTCAAGGGATCACTTAATTTGTCAATCTTTATAGTAAGAGCATCCTTCCATGCAGTGATATCTGTTTTCCCTTTCAACTGGGAACCCACAACTTTTGCCGCCAAAGGAGATTGTCCAAGCCTTGTAGCAATCTTCTCTGCAAAATCTTCCAGCCTTTCACGCAACTGCAGATCCTTAATTTCTTGTCCAGAGAATGCATGGTGTTTGAAGAGTGCCAAGAAATGAGAATCTCCCATGCATTGCAAAGGGCACACTTCTTCGCAACAAAGAGCAGCTGGAAATGTATTTCGTCGAGAAGTTACCAAAACTTTGCTTCCCATCTGTTGGGAAACTAGAGGAGCTAACAGTTGGTCCCATTCCCTCTCACTGCCAGGTTCAAACCAAACATCATCCAACACAAGCAGGAATTTACCTGATTTTTGCAGTATGTCTGTCAACTTGCGCTGCAGAGTATCAAGGTTATCAATGCGCGGACATTCCCCCTGAGAGGCAGACTCGATGACCGCCCGTGTATGACGGCGGACATCCAGTTTGCATGAGATGCTTACCCACATAGTTACATCAAAATATTCTTTTACCCTCTTGTCATTGTAAACATGTTGTGCCAAGGTGGACTTTCCCATGCCTCCAGCTCCAACAATTGCCAAACCCGAGTACAAAGATGTACTAGACTCGGTAGTTGCACTTATCTTGGTAAGATGATCAATTATACGATCACGGTCCTTGTCACGACCAATCACTTTCAGAGGTGGTATTGATGTGGTCTCGGGAATAGCAGTTGATGGTATGGGAGAGCTCTCTGCATTATAACCAGAACTAGCTGGTAAGCAGAGCAATTGATGAAAGTCCTTGGCTTTCGCGAGGGTAGCCTTCAGTTCCTTCAGATGGCGAATTAGTGTTCTGTTCTTTGAGCTCACATTGGACAACCTACTCGACGCAGCACGCAGAGGCTTCATAAAAGTGCTCCTGATGGAGGAGGCATTTGCTGGCAAGGAATCCTTTCCCTTTGCTTGGCGCTTCAGGAGGTTGTATTCATGCTCGTCCAGCAAGTCTTCAGCCATGTAAAAGCCTTCTTTCAGTTCCTGAAGCCATTTGTCCAACTTGGGCCTGTGGTTTCCCTTGTCTGCAGCTTCAATCAACAGCTCGAACTGTGGCAAAATAGTGGTCTCCAGTTCATGGAGCTCACGCACCATGTCCACTCCAAGGTAAGTTGAAGCATTAGCAAGGAGCTTCTTCAAGGCTGGCGATGCAGCCAATTTTAAGCTTATGCTTAAGGCAGCACTAGCTAACGCCACTTCCATTGGATTGCAGGGTTTATTTGTTGGGTGTGGAATGGCCTGAATAAACTGAAGACAGCACTGGAATTGTGTCCGGATGCAGTGGTGGATGAAGAACCTGTTGAAGTAGGAAAACATCACGAGATAAATTAGACAGCTGCAATGGTGATAAGAAAACAGACACCTAGTGGCAGATCTGTAGACAAATAATACTGTTCTGTGGGTGGGCAAATGACCTGACCTGAATAATCGACAGACCAACAATGGAAGTGAGAAATCGCGAGGATATAGCAAACGATGATCACCTGCTAGAGTGGGAATATATTGACTGGTTGCAATAACAAAGACAAATAAAAACCAGATTGGCAGATCAAAGCAGAGGATAATACTGGTGAGCTTACAGAGCTGAAGACAGCACTGGAATTGCTTGTGGATGCACTGAATTTGTTTCTGGACGCAATGATGGATGAAAGGCCTGTTCGAGTAAGAAATCACGAGATAAATTAGCCAAGTACGATGCTGATAACAAGAAAGAAACCTAGCTGCAGATCTGTAGACAATGGCAAAGACTAGGAATATTCTGAGAGTGGGGAATGACCTGAATAATTGTTAGACGAGCAATTGAACGTGCTTCTGGATCGGAGGCAGAAACAACCAGTGAATATAGCAATGGATGAACAGCTGGTGGAGTGGGAAATCACGAGATATATTAGCCGGTTGCAACAAAGAAGACAAACAGCTGCTAGATTTGTGGAGCAAACAGAGGAGAATAGTGGTGAGCTTACACAGATGAAGTGAGAAGCAGCGCCCTGGGAGCCGGCGCAATGATGAGGCAGATAGTAGGAGCTAAGATGCGTATTGCAAGAGGATGAGATGCAGATCCCCAAGCAGCAGCTCAACGAGAAAATAATAGGTCTGATCCAGCTACCTGCCCCTTTTTTTAAGTTTAGCTGAGCTGGACTTGCTAATAAACTAACTAGTAACCAACGCGGACACAGCTCACTGGTCGATAATTAAGTACTCCCTCCTCCGGAAATACTTGTCATCAAAATGAATAAAAGGAGATGTATCTAGATGTATTTTAGTTCTAGATACACCCCTTTTTGTCCATTTTGATGACAAGTTTTTTCGGACGGAGGGAGTACATAAAGTAGGCTAAACGCGGCTTTCATGTTATGAAACGTGGACAGAGCTTTCTGTATCAAAAGCCTCAGCGGTGGATACTTAACTCTACGCAATCAGATCGGTAGTAGAGAGGACCATTCTGTGACTAAATACAAACAACCAGCTTGTAAACCCCATGGAGAAAAAGAACTAACCTCATGGTGGTGGTCTGATGGACATGGTGTCAGCCCATTGAAAACTTTTCCTTTCTCTCCATCACTGGCTCTTCATGCTTTTCTAGTTTCAACTAGCTGATCTGTATCATTTGCCTTAGCCTGAACCATGTGCCTATCTGATTTTCCCTTCTTCAGACTGCCTTGCCTCAGGAGATACATTGATCCCTTCACCACACTGCCAGTTCACACGTTTTCCCAAACGCAACTCTGTTCTTGTAGGCCAGCCTGATTCACAAAATTAGCATTAGTCCAATAATCAGCTACTCCCTCTGATCCAAATTAACTGTTGCAGCTCTAGTACAAAGTTGTACTAGACCTGCGACAATTAATTTGGATCGCAGGGAGTAAATGATTTCTAACCAAATGTGGGTTAGTATCCTACCTATTCTGTAAAAGGAAAGAAGGAGCAGAATCTATCCCGATGTCGACTCTGAGGAGCCACTATCAATGTTGCACAATCACACGAATACCAAAAAAGAGAGATAAAACTACTGCGAGTATGAATGTGACTAAGTTCTTTTGGTGCCAGCAGCATGGTCCAAAAGGCCTGAAGCTTTGAATAAGCCATTCAAATGGACGGGCACTTCCGTGTACTTTTCCACGACCCTGCTTTACCCACTTAATTAAGCAGGACCCTACTTAATGGACGCGCACTTCTGTCCCTTCCTGCTTTATCCACTTAATTAATTACTATCTGTCCTGCACACCTACAAAGCAGAAAGGAAGAAAGCATGCCTGTGAGTCAAGTAGTCCACCACTATAACCAAGATAACAGAAAGACCATCACAAAAAGAATAAAACTCAGCGAGCAAGAATATGCCAGGAAACAAATTGTGGGTACGAATCATCGGTATAAATAAATCATTGGCACGAGGAAGGAGATCAAGTTCATCCAGTAGCTAGTACTGTAGAAAAGCCCTGCCTAAACATGCAAGAACCCACCCAAAAATACAGTCCCCATAAATAAATACTTGACACAGTGAATACAATCTCAACATAGCGAAACCTTCGCATTGCGATCCGGGTCATACAGTACAATGCAAGCTTGAGACTAGCCAGGTTTTGCATCTGGCCCTGGTCCTGCTCCAGCATTACGATTATACAGTTGCTGCTCCTACTCCACTCCTGTGTTGACCCAAACAAACAAGAGATAGCTGGGGGCACCTAATTAAGGAGTGTCTAGCTGCAAACTGTTTTGGCTTCTTAAAATCGTGGTTGGAGTCCACAGTGAAGTGCAAGTCTGTCACCCTTACTACACTTGGGTTGTTTAAGAGTCAAAAAAATTTGGTACTTATCACTGAACTTCAAAATGGTTGTGTTGACACACCATTGATTCTCAGGAAGGAAGGGGCTGCACAGCATAAGGGGCAACCTAATTTGGTGGGCTCCGGGATGAATGCGCGGAGAACCTGCATGACCAGCTACGGCGCAGATTCATCAACCCACCGACGGGAGAACGTGGAGGAGACTAAGCGGCACAGAGGCAGGGATAAGGTGGTGCATGAATGTGAGCAGAATCAAGCAAAATAAATCTTCAAGCAAGAAAACGAGTGGAGTACAGTGTCCACTAATCGCAGCGACGGTACACAGTTGATTGAGCTGCTGCAGCCTGGTGTCTTTTGATGGTATTACGGTGTCCACCAATCAACATGGGTATTACACAACCTTTTGGGCACGCGACACATCGATACTCGTGTAAGAATTAAATTAAACTCCTTTTGTATCTGGTAAAAGTAAGGGCAGCATCTCAATGGACACACGACACGTCGATAGTTCTATAAGATATGAATTCAGTGTTTTTGGGATCAAAGTAAGGGCCTACTGAAAGGAAATCTAAAGAATTTTACACCCAGGGGCCAGGGTAGCACCCAAAACGACAGCTCCGGCGACCAAAAAGACCCAACATTGCTGTATCACACCTGCCTCGGATGTCTCATTTTTGCACGCAAATGGAAGCCAGGAGTTGGTCTCGGATCCTCTGAGAAGACGACAGCTCGACACGACACGCTCACAGATCAGCACAAACACGCACAGTGTAAAATGTAAATTTTCTGCACCGGTGAACAATTTGTTAGATCTGAATTTAAAAAAAATGGGCCTGCTGCCGAGTTTCAGATAAAAGCTAAAAAAAATTGCTGCCTAGATTCACATTATTTGGAGAGGAGAGGAGAGGTGCAAGAAGAAATGTGAACCTATACATTGGCAGGGGCAACTGGAGGGGAACAGATCGGCCATCTTCACGACCATTGGGACGCTCCAGGCGCCGGAGCCGACGGGGACCCACCGCCATGAGCGCCCGCATCCCGACCACCACCGTCTCGTTGGATAGGAGGCGGCATTTTGGGGCTGGCAGCGCACAACCCTTTTGTGCTTGCCGCCGGTGCCGATTTGCGGCGGAGGCGCCGAAGAGCAAGAGTGATCCTTTTTTTTTCCCTTGCACACAACGAGAGCGAGGACGAGAGTGGCCAGGGTACTTGGCCAATCCCAACTGGTCCTGTGTTTTCTCTCTTGGAATTTTAAGCCCATCTTTAGTTGTTTTATTTTATTCTAAAACAAAAAAAACTTTTAGAAGCGCAATAGTAAGAACCTCGCAGATTCACATAGTTACTCATGCTGTGCTAACAAAAATTATGAGTGAGGGATGAGCTCTCGCGACTCAACTGGCGACGCTGGCGGCGCGGTCGACGCGGCCGCTCCCAGCTCGCCGGCCCCCCGCCCCACCACCTCCTCCGCTGTCGTCACTCCAGACGGTGGCGGCCACCCACTAGACGACTCCGGTGAACCACCAACCTTTCCTTGCAGCGGCGACGGCGAGGACCAGGCCCCAAGCACGCATGTCAGCAGCACCATCCTCGTCCCGCGCCCAGGTGAGGCCTTCCAATCCAGAATCCTTCGCCAGTTCTACTCCGGAACGGCGTTCGATCCTCTCGAGTTCCCCTCCTGCCGTGTCCCCGGCAATCTCTGGTTCACCCCGCCGTTCCTTTCATCGTGTTTTTCCACCGCCTGCGTTCGCTCCCTAGTCAACTACTTTTTCTGCGCCCCTCCCGAAGAGATTGTGGTGACTGAGCCCTCTCCGGCCGTCTTCCATGCGCGGCTGGCCAGCCCGGTCGTGGCCCGTTTCATCGCCGCCGTCGGGGTGGGACAGCTGGCCTCCTTCAAGCTTCAGCCACACCTCTCCCTCGAGGATGCATTGGCTGCAGCTGCTGCCCTCCAGCCCGTCATCACTGGCCGGTTGGTGAGAAAGCGACCGGCTGCATTGACTATGGCACGTCGGTCACGTGGTTTTCGACGCCCACGCCCGCCCGTTCCTGTCCGCTCTAACTCCCCTGGTCTGTTGCCCATCCCCCCTTCTGCTCCCCAGCTCACCGACGTCCCATCCCAACCTTATGGCGCTGTTCAAGAGCCCCCCCCCTTTTCGCGGCGCAACATCAAAACCACGCCGGCGTGCTGCCTCTCCTCGAGACCGCGGCCACCGGCCTAGGTACGGAGGATAGCCCTGCCCTCCCCTGTCCCGTCGCCGAGCTAGCCACGCCCCTGACGGGCTTCAATGCCGCTCCTACCGCCGCGACGGGCTTCAATGCCGCTACCACCGTCGCTCCTCAATCCCCCGCTCCTCCCGCCTCATATCTACAGGTCCTCCTCCGCCCTGCGCCTCCATCCCCCCCCCCCCCCCCCCCCCCCCCCCCCCTCCGTCCGCTCACCGGGTGCTTCAGGTGCCTCTCCCCCCGCCACCAGGTTGAAAAGTTCAAAGAATCTCAGAGTGAAGTGGAAAATCATCGTGACAAGAAAATAAAGTTTCTACGATCTGATCGCGGAGACAAATATTTGAGTTACGAGTTTGGTCTTCAATTAAAACAATGTGGAATAGTTTCACAAACTCATGTCACCTGGAACACCACAGCATGATGGTGTGTCCGAAAGTCATAACCGTACTTTATTGGATATAGTGCGATCTATGATGTCTCTTACCGATTTACCACTATCGTTTTGCGGTTATGCATTAGAGACAGCTGCATTCACGTTAAATAGGGCACCGTCAAAATCCGTTGAGACAACACAGTATGAACTATGGTTTAGCTAGAAACCTAAGCTGTCATTTCTTAAAGTTTGGGGTTGTGATGCTTATGTGAAAAAGTTTCGGCATGATAAGCTCAAACCCAAATCGGAGAAGTACGTCTTCATAGGATACCCAAAAATAGACTATTGGGTACATCTTCTATCACAGATCCGAAAGCAATATCTTTGTTGCCGAGAGTGGATCCTTTCTAGAGAAGGAGTTCACCAAATTAGTGAGGAAGGTACAAATTGCCGAGAGTAGCTCATCACAGAAATCTAGAGTGGGAGGAAAGTAGAACTTGATGAGGTAATTGTACCTGCTCCCTTATTGGAAAGTAGCTCATCACAGAAATCTGTTCTTGTGACACCTACACCAATTAGTGAGGAAGTTAATGATGATGATCATGAAACTTTAGATCAAATTACTACTGAACCTCGTAGATCAACCAGAGTAAGATCCGCGCCAGAGTGGTACGGTAATCCTGTTCTGGAAGTCATGCTACTAGATCATGATGAACCTACGAACTATGAAGCAGCGATGGTGAGCCCAGATTCCGCAAAATGGCTTGAAGCCATGAAATCTGAGATGAGATCCATGTATGAGAACAAAGTGTGGATTTTGATTGATTTGCCCAATGATCGGCAAGCAATTGAGAATAACTGGATCTTCAAGAGGAAGACGGATGCTTGCAGTAGTGTTACTATCTACAAAGCTAGAATTGTCGCAAAAAGTTTTCAACAAGTTCAAAGTGTTGACTACGATGAGTGTTTCTCACTCGTATCGATGCTTAAAGTCTGTCCGAATCATGTTAGCAATTGCCGCATTTTATGAAATCTGGCAAATGGATAAACAAAAATGCATTCCTTAATGGATTTATTAAAGAAGAGTTGTATATGATGCAACCAGAAGGTTTTGTCAATTCTAAAGGTGCTAACAAAATATGCAAGCTCCAGCGATCCATCTATGGACTGGTGCAAGCATCTCGGAATTGGAATACACGCTTTGATAAGTTGATCAAAGCATATAGTTTTATACAGACTTGCGGTGAAGCCTGTATTTACAAGAAAGTGAGTGGGAGCACTACAGCATTTCTGATAAGTATATGTGAATGACATATTGTTGATCGGAAATAATGATGAATTATTCTGCAAAGCATAAAGGAGTATTTGAAAGAAGTTTTTTAAAGAAAGACCTCAGTGAAGCTTCTTACATATTGAGCATCAAGATCTATAGAGATAGATCAAGACGCTTGATAAGTTTTTTCAATAAGTACATACCTTGACAAGATTTTGAAGTATTTCAAAATGGAACAGTCAAAGAAAGAGTTCCTACCTGTATTACAAGGTGTGAAATTGAGTAAGACTCAAAGCCCGACCACGACAGAAGATAGAAAGAGAATGAAAGTCAGTCCCTATGCCTCAGCCATAGGTTCTATAAAGTATGCCATGCTGTGTACCAAATCTATTGTATACCCTACCACTGAGTTTGGCAAGGGAGTACAATAGTGATCTAGGAGTAGATCACTGGACAGCGGTCAAAATTATCCTTAGTGGAATAAGGATATGTTTCTCGATTATGGAGGTGACAAAAATGTTCATCGTAAAGGATTACGTCGATGCAAATTTTGACACTGATCCAGATGACTCTAAGTCTCAATCTGGATACATATTGAAAGTGGGAGCTATTAGCTAGAGTAGCTCCATGCAGAGCATTATAGACATAGAATTTGCAAAATACTTACGGATCCGAATATGACAGACCCGTTGACTAAAATTATCTCACAAGCAAAACATGATCACACCTTAGTACTCTTTGGGTGTTAATCACATAGTGATGTGAACTAGATTACTGACTCTAGTAAACCCTTTGGGTGTTGGTCACATATCGATGTGAACTATGGGTGTTAACCACATAAAGATGTGAACTATTAATGTTAGATCACATGGCGATGTGAACTAGATTATTGACTCTAGTGCAAGTGGGAGACAGAAGGAAATATGCCCTAGAGGCAATAATAAAGTTATTGTTTATTTCCTTATTTCCTTATTTCATGATAAATGTTTATTATTCATGCTAGAATTGTATTAACCGGAAACTTGATACATGTGTGAATACATAGACAAACATAGTGTCACTAGTATGCCTCTACTTGACTAGCTCGTGAATCAAAGATGGTTAAGTTTCCTAGCCATAGACATGAGTTGTCATTTGATTAACGGGATCACATCATTAGGAGAATGATGTGATTGACTTGACCCATTCCGTTAGCTTAGCACTTGATCGTTTAGTATGTTGTTGTTGCTTTCTTCATGACTTATACATGTTCCTATGACTATGAGATTATGCAACTCCCGTTTGCCGGAGGAACACTTTGCGTGCTACCAAACGTCACAACGTAACTGGGTGATTATAAAGGAGCTCTACAGGTGTCTCCAAAGGTACATGTTGGGTTGGTGTATTTCGAGATTAGGATTTGTCACTCCGATTGTCGGAGAGGTATCTCTGGGCCCTCTCGGTAATGCACATCACATAAAGCTTGCAAGCATTGCAACTAATGAGTTAGTTGCGAGATGATGTATTACGGAACGAGTAAAGAGACTTGCCGGTAACGAGATTGAACTAGGTATTGAGATACCGACGATCGAATCTCGGGCAAGTAACATACCGATGACAAAGGGAACAACGTATGTTGTTATGCGGTCTGACCGATAAAGATCTTCGTAGAATATGTGGGAGCCAATATGAGCATCCAGGTTCCGCTATTGGTTATTGACCGGAGACGTGTCTCGGTCATGTCTACATTGTTCTCGAACCCGTAGGGTCCGCACGCTTAACGTTACGATGACAGTTTCATTATGAGTTTATATATTTTGATGTACCGAAGTTTGTTCGGAGTCCCGGATGTGATCACGGACATGACGAAGAGTCTCGAAATGGTTGAGACATAAAGATTGATATATTGGACGGCTATATTCGGACACCGGAAGTGTTCTGGAGAAGTTTCGGATAAAACCGGAGTACCGGGGGGTTACCGGAACCCCCCGAGGGTTAATGGGCCTCATTGGCCCAAAGTGGAGAAGAGGAGGGGTGGCCAGGGTAGGCCGCACGCCCCCTCCCCCTCTAGTCTGAATTGGACAAGGAGGGGGGGGGCGGCGCCCCCCCTTTCCTTCCTCTCCTCTCTCCCTTCCTTCCCCCTCTCCTACGTACTTGGACAAGGAAAAAGGAGGGAGTCCTCTCCCGGTAGGAGCAGGACTCCTCCTTGGCGCGCCCTCCTCCTAGGCCGGCCGCCTCCCCCTTGCTCCTTTATATACGGGGGCAAGGGGGCACCCCATAGACACACAAGTTGATCTTCGTGATCATTCCTTAGCCGTGTGCGGTGCCCCCCTCCACCATATTCTACATCAGTCATATCGTAGCGGTGCTTAGGCGAAGCCCTGCGACGGTAGAACATCAAGATCGTCACCACGCCGTCGTGCTGACGGAACTCCTCCCCGACGCTTTGCTGGATCGGAGCCCGGGGATCGTCATCGAGCTGAACGTGTGCTAGAACTCGGAGGTGCCGTAGTTTCGGTGCTTGGATCGGTCGGATCGGGAAGACATACGACTACTTCCTCTACGTTGCGTCAACGCTTCCGCTGCGGTCTACGAGGGTACGTAGACAACACTCTCCCCTCTCGTTGCTATGCATCACCATGATCTTGTGTGTGCGTAGGAATTTTTTTGAAATTACTACGTTCCCCAACACCAATTGCTTTATAACCTCCAGAGCAATGGAAATTTGAAGTTTCACATTGCCAATCCAGCGAGTGCTCCATTGTTGAAGGCTTATTGTCGTAGCTCGCAATTTACTATGCAACGTGAGGTACACATTGGACGCCTCGAGCGTCGAATCCCAGGCCCCTTGCACCACGTCCAAAAAACCTTGAGCCTTGACCCAAAACGCCTCGAACCTGAGTCTTTTCCTCATACCAACCTCCACATTCATATCCAAGATAAGTGGGCAGTGGTCCGAAATCGCCATCCCTAGAGCGGACAGGAAGCAAGACGGAAATGCCTCATCCCACTCATTGGAGACAAACACATGATCAATTTTCTCCAGCGTGGCATTCCGCCTCTCATTTGACCAGGTATAGCGCCTCCCATTAAGGTATAGTTCCTTGAGTTCCAATCTGTTTAACTTTGCTCTAAATCTCCCCAACATCCTTCGGTTGACCAGCTCATTACTCTTGTCCTCTTGCCTAGCCAAGAGATTGAAATCCCCAGCTACCAACCATGGCCCCGCGTGCAGATCCCGGATATCCACCAAGTCTTGCATGAACTCGATTTTGTCTACCTCATCTTGCGGCCCATAGACACTCTTGAGCCACCATGCCTGTTCGTCATCCGGGCACTTAACCAACACGGTCAGCGTATGGTTAGTGTAATGTGGGTTGGATATATGGGTGATAGAGTCATCCCAAGCTACTAGAATCCCGCCACGAGTACCCACCGCCGGCAAGTAGAAAAAGTTTTCATATTTGCTTCCAAGGCATTGCCTCACATCATTCACCGATACAACTTGAAGCTTAGTTTCCTGAAGACAGATGATTGCCGGATTGGCCGTCGCCACCACCTGGTACAACGTGTTCCTCCTAGCTTGAGCGTTCAGCCCACGAACATTCCACATTAAGACTTTCAATGGGTGCGCATTCATTCGGAGTGCCCGCACAAACCACACAGCTGACCACGCAGCTAGACCCCAATGGGGCTGTCCACCAACAGCATCGGGGGCGACTCCCAGCCAAACAAGGCTAGAATAGCCGCAATGTGCGCATCCGAGAGTGGCCGTGTGAACAGGTCCACATACATCCGTAATGCCTCCTCGGAGATAACCTCGCCTTCATGTGCCAAGCATAATTTCCGGATAAGAACTTGCTGCTGTTTGGTCGCCGCCCACTTGGCAATTCTAGCGCTACGCCTTGGAGTTATCTCAAGCCTTTGCTTCTTCCTGATATGGCGTCCTGGGTTGGCAACAGCACGACCAGAAGGTCTCGGCAGCACGGGAGAAACAGGCACACGCATATCAGCGCAAAAAGCGGCCAAATCCACGTTAAAATCTCCCCCCGGGGCGATCTGCATGGCTGCTGGCGTGCATGGCCTCGGATCTGGCGCCAGCACATGGCCAGCATCCCGCGGGGCCACCGGTTCCCCGATCCCAGGCCTGCATGGCGTGGGAACCCGGGCTTGGCCATCCTTGTCCTCCAGCGGTGCCAACTGGGTAGTCCCCATAGGCGTGCATGGCCTGGAGGCATGCATCGGGCTGCCCTCTCCACCTGACAAGCTGACCTGGAAAGTCTCCCACGCTTCTACTTGTCCTATTCCATCAGAAATCGTGCATGAGAACGACAACAACTGCACAGCTGCACCAACCCCAACCGTATCCTGCTCCTCCATGATCCGGTCCTGCAGTGGGATTAGCAGTCCACCAATCCTGATGTGTTTTAGTTGAAAGTTGCGTATGTGGAGTAGTTAAGTAGTGCAATAATGCTTTATTTGTTTTATAGACCAACGAGGAGTCTTGGTCACTTACTCTTACATGTATGCATAAAATATTATATATATACACTAACATTAACACTTTCTGTGTAATATTTATTCACAATCAATTTAGCTTACTAGTGTATATGTAACCAACTTAATAATAATAAAAATTTCATGGTATAATGTTTTTACCAAATATAAAAAACTAAAATATTCGTGTACTTCCAATAAATATTTATGTGTAAAGTATTCACATATTTTCAGATTTGTTCATGTAAAAAATATATTAGGATTGTCAATTTATCTGCACCCACGATTCTAAGAAAATCACACGCCCACACATATTCCGTCACTCGAAACACAAGTACAAACATAAGAAACCGAAATCAAATATTCATCATGCAAAAAAGGAAAATGATGAGAAAAATGGTAGCACTACCCCCCCCGCCCCCCGCGCGCGGCATCCTAGAATAAACTCGAGATTTTTTGAATGGGCTTGGACGATAATTAAATAGATTAATCTCCCCCTCGCCCCTTTAACACACATCATAATTGTATATAACTTCTCCACTGGATAAGACCAAAAAAATGGTAGCATTGTACGCATGCACCATCGGTGGCCATTGGTGGATGATCCTCCATCTCCCCGCCAGTCTCTCCTAGATCCGACGCCCATAGTAGCAGTCCAATGAAACCTAGAAGCGACTAATCACAAGAGCTAAATGTATTAATACAAAGCCATTGGGATAGTAAACAAAATAGTGGCCAAGGGATTAACCGGAGTAACGAAACTCATGCATATAGAAAGGATAAGAGGAGGAGAGAGGATGTAAAGAACAAAAGAGGAGTAACTAAGAAAGTGAAGGTGCAAAGTTAGCATGAAAAAAATGAAGACCAAATGAAGAGGAGAAACAAGAAAATACTATCCGTACGGCCAAGCAAAGAAAAGATAAATTGGTTTTTCTCGCGCTTTCATAAGGTTTTTATCTAGGTAGTGATTTCTACATATATACCCTCTACATGTTAACACTGAAAAAAAATAGCCCTGTATCAGTGAGCAATACACGCATGTTTTCGTCGCTGCTCCGCTTTCCTAGCTGTCAATTACGCTGTCATGAGTCGGACCAAACAACATAATTTCTTATTTTTGGTTCTTTTCACATTAGGTTTTTTCTATCCCTTTCTCCAGTTTATTTAGGTAATACACACTAATATTTTTTCAGAAATACACAAACATGGACACTTCATATAAAATATTTATATATAACCAATTTAACTTACTAATGTATATGTCAAATTAATAATAAAAATATCATGTGTTAGCACATATAAAATATAATCCATGTCGTCTATAAGCATTTTTTCTGATGTTGTCTTTCTTGATTAATTTTTTCTATTATCTACTAGCACATTTTATTGCTCGCTCCAAATCACCTAATAATGCATGTATGGTTGTTGGTCAGCCCTTGTCATATGCATATGTAGTACAACAAACAAGTGGCGGTTAACAAATGAGATATCATTGTCGCTAGGTGTGCTCGTCGTTCGTGACATGTTTTAATTACCGATCAAGTGACCATACTATATATGATTTGGCGAGTCGGCACACCCTCAATATGTTAATACGAGTATGTTACTAACCGGCCAAACTTGACGACCTTAGGCTCATCATAAAATAACCCAATTAACCAAATGAATCGATTAATTGGTATAATAGGGACGTCTCACCTCAGCGTTTTGGTATGTCCGTCTTTAAGGATCGAGACGCTCAAACAAATACTACTCCCTCCGTTCCAAATTACTCGTCGCAGAAATGGATGTATCTAGAACTAAAATACATCTAGATACATTCATACCTGTGACAAGTAATTCGGAACAGAGGGAGTACAAGTTAATGAATGCAATCTTGTTTTTTTTCTTTCAGCGTAATGAACGCAATCTTGTTATGTTCGATTGTGGCCTCCACAGTACTTAATCACTACCAGAATAACAGTGTATGCCGACGGCCCCCGTCAGCATAGATTGACCTATCCCGACGGCCTAGGACAGGCCGTAGGCGTAGAAAAGCCGTCGGCATACGTCTATCTATGCCGACGGGGCCGTCCGCATAGACGAGGCCGTCGGGACCGCTCGAGATACGCCTACGGGGCTCGTCGGCATAGGCTAGGCCGTCGGCATAGCCAAGGCCCACCTACCCGGTCAGCGCTAACCGTTTGACGGTGTTGAAACTACGCCGACGGAAGGTAACAGCGGCCGTCGGCATATCTATGGCAGAGATATGCCTACGGCATAGCCGTCGGCATAGGCCTGGCCCATGCCCCTCTGCCACGCCATCGATCTGTGTGCGATGCCACGTCATCGATCCGTGAGACCGCACCTCCTATGCGCAGCTATGCCGATGGCCTTACCGTCGGCATAAGTTTATTTTATTTTTATTTTTTATTTTACTTTATACTATTTGTGGCAGAGGTATGCCTACGACATAGCCGTCGGCATAGGCCTGGTCCATGCCCCTCTGCCATGTCATCGATCTATGTGTGATGCCACGTCAACGATTCGTGAGACTGCACCTCCGTGTACGCAGCTATGCCGACCGCCTTGCCGTCGGCATATATTCAATTTATTTTTACTTTATATTATTTTTTGTTTTTCCATAAGATAATTATGCCTTATCTAAAAAAACATACCCCGATGGTATATCGATTGCCCCCCGTTACGAACGTCGCTGTCGCCGTGTCACGGAGGGGGGGGGGACGGTCGACACGGAGGGAATCTGGTTAGTGGGGGGATTCGGGGTGTAGCTATGTCATCGAAACATCGCACGGGTCCTGATGCATATGTGAAAGTGTTCAGGCATGCGTAGATGCCCGTCTTGGGGCTCCGCGGTGTGGCCCCCCTTCACGCAAGGCAGCGCCACCGTCACTTGGAGGGGGGCACACCCCGGAGACGCGTGCCGCCTCTTCGGACATGCCACCACACCGTACGACATGTATGAGGGCCCGGTGCGACGCTCCGGTGGCATTGCTACCCCCAAGGCCCCCGTCCCGCCTAACCCTGTAGCATTTGACCACCGGATCTAGCCCTTTGGCTTTGCACGGACGGGCTTTAACCAGTGGAACTCTCCACCCGGTTGTGTTAGGTCAGCCCATAGGAACACTTTGGAGCAACATCCGGGCCAGTCCCACATCAAGATCCCCTTCGTGTAGACCCGACGCATCCGTTTCCCCCCTCCAGGTGCGGGCGGCGGCGCCATCCGTGAGGGGGGCCACACCCCGGAGACGCGTGCCGGGCGTTTGCAACCGCCACAACACTTCCAGACTTGTGAGAGGCCGCCTACGCAAGATTTGGCGGCATGCTAGCCCCCGGAGGCCGCCGGCCACAGTCGTAGACACGCGGAGAGCAATCCGCGTAGAGGGAAGTGTTCAGATACTTCTCCATCACCAAAAATTATGAAAAATTACCATCAGTCCTATAGCACATGTGCCCACGTCGTGTAAAAAACTCATGATTTTATCGCGCTACGAGTATTTAATAATATTCACGCCGCATCGTTACCGCAAAACGTCTACTACCGTGTCATCGCCGTCCGTGAGGGGGGCACACCCCGGAGACGCGTGCCGCCTCTTCGGACATGCCACCGCACCGTACGACATGTATGAGGGCCCGGTGCGACGCTCCGGTGGCATTGCTACCCCCCAGGGCCCCCGTCCCGTCGTTTAGACCTCACGGGCGTGGCTGCCGCCGTGTCCCGGAGGGGGGAAACGGCCACGTCGGGCTGACACGAAGGGAATCTTTGGGTGGGTTGGGCCGGGATGGTGTTCGGGGGTGCATCTATGGGCTGGGCTACGACAACCAGGTGAAAAGGTCCACCGGTCAGACCCAGTCCGACGGAAGTCAAAGAGTTAGATCCGGCGGTCGTCCGTGTCAGGGTTAGACGGGACGGGGTATCGGAGGGGGGGGGTACAATGCCGCCAGGTGTTGCGGTGGGCCCTCCTATGCTTGTGGAAGCGTGGTGGCATGCTCAGGCACCCGACACGCGGCTCCAAGGTGTGCCCCCCTCACGGGCGTCGCTGCTGCCATGTCTCGGAGGGGGGAAACTGCCACCACAGCTTACACACGACAAACTGAAAAATAGTAATAATTGAATTTATAAAAACACCGGCATCCATCATGGAAAATGGACTATCACAGTGAAACCTTCAGACCCGGGCACCGGGCCGGTAACTGAACGTTTCACCGTAATTGTCCATTTTCTTAACACAAGTCTAATGAATACCGGTGCTCACGTCGTATGGATTAGCCAACTATTTAAACATGTCATGTTTCTTGTCTTTGGGCGAGGTGGGACTATTTTTTACAGTTTGTTGAGAGTCATGCCGTAATAAAATAAAATAAAATAAAATGCAAAGTACCTATGCCGACGACATAGCTCATACCTTATCCACTCCCCCGCTTCGCTGACATGTGGGCTGGGCCTATGCCAACGACCAAGCCGTCGGCATAGTGCCACCTTATCCACTCGGCCTGTCTCCTCCTCCACTCATTTCTCTCCCTCCAACCGCACCTGACCCCGACCCCTACTGTCGTCGTCCATCTCCTCCGCCGCCCGCACTGAGCACGCCACCTCCCGCCGCCGCCCGCGCCTCCACGTCCCGACCCCGCGCCGCACCGCCCCGAGCCCGCCGTCGCCTGTCGGTGTCAAAACCGGCGGATCTCGGGTAGGGGGTCCTGAACTGTGCGTCTGAGGCTAATGGTAATAGGAGGCGGGGGACACAATGTTTACCCAGGTTCGAGCCCTCTCGATGGAGGTAATACCCTACTTCCTGCTTGATTGATCTTGATGATATGAGTATTACAAGAGTTGATCTACCATGAGATCGTAGAGGCTAAAACCTAGAAGCTAGCCTATGATTATGATTTGTTGTTGTCCTACGGACTAAACCCTCCAGTTTATATAGACACCGGAGGGGGCTAGGGTTACACAGAGTCGGTTACAGAGAAGGAGATCTACATATCCGAATCGCCAAGCTTGCCTTCCATGCGAAGGAGAGTCCCACCCAGACACGGGATGAAGTCTTCAATCTTGTACCTTCATAGTCCAACAGTCCGGCCAAAGTATATAGTCCGGCTGTCCGAGGACTCCCTAATCCAGGACTCCCTTAGTAGCCCCTGAACCAGGCTTGAATGACGATGAGTCCGTCGCGCAGATCGTCTTCGACATTGCAAGGCGGTTTCCTTCTCCGAATACTTCATAGAAGATTTTGAACACAAGGATCGTGTCCGGCTCTGCAAGAGATATTCCACATACCACCGTAGAGAGTACAATATTCCACAAATCTAATCTGCTGACAACTTTTCATAACTTGACATTACGCCACGACCCGGTCTTTATCCGAACCGTTTTCCTCAACCAGCTTGCCACTACACGTGTTGCGAGGCGGTTTTATTGGCACGTCTTGTCGAAGCAGAGATCGTGTTCCCCTTATCACGGGATTCTCATCAATACGGGTGTGGGTAACCCAACCGTGCTTGTTAGTATGACTACTCGATTTCAGGCAAGTTTCAAACGGCCACGCGGAGGATGCTTGATATTCACCCTCTTTATAAAGGGGCCAAGGCCTGTCCTTTTCTTCCCACGCTCGATCCTTCCCTTCCCCCACCTCGAGTTCCAACACCCAAGGCTCAGACTAAGCGCTTCGGACCTTCAACCATGTCCGGGTCCAACCTTCAAGGCCGGTGGATGGCCTCCTCTGTCACAGAGGAGGACATCAAGAAGCTAAGGGAGGCCAGGTATCTGACCGCCGAAATCCCGCACAGGCTGCCTGCTCAAGGGCAGGTCATCCCCTCCCGAACCCAACGAGAGTGTCATATTTGTTTCCCACTTCCTCCGAGGGCTAGGCTTTAGTCATGATACCTTTGTTAGAGGGCTCATGTTCTATTACGGGCTAGATTTCCATGATCTAGCTCCATATTCCATCCTTCACATCTCGTCATTTATCGTCATGTGTGAGGCCTTCCTCCACATCACCCCACACTTCGGGTTATGGCTCAAGACCTTCAATGTGAAGCCGAAGATGATCGATGGGCGACACGCAGAATGCGGAGGTGCCATAATAAGCAAAGGCGCCGACGCTCTATGGCCAAAGGGTTCCTTCCCAGAGGTGTCCAACTTATGGCAACGGGAGTGGTTTTACATCACAGCTCCCCGAGGTACAAAGTGGGTGGCTGCCCCCGCCTTCCGCTCGGGCCCTCCGCCCCAACTGGCGTCATGGGCAAACAAGGGGCTGGACTGGGGGCCAGTTAATGACGTGCTGACATTGGAAAGTCGCATCCGAGATCTCCTCAAGAGGGATGTCAGTCTTGTCAAGGTAATGCAAGTTATGCTAGTTCGTCGGGTCCTGCCATGCCAACGTCGATCTCTTCGTATGTGGGAGTTCAACCCGGAAGGACCGCGAACTAGTCAACAATTCTTCGGCGTGACGCTCGAAGAGATGTATGGATTGTTCTTCAGATCGCCACCGAGGATGCGGGTCTCAACTGCAACCGTCCAGATACCCATGTAAGTAATTTTGCGACCGAACACGCTGTCTTTTTTATTTGTTAAAACATCATTCTGAAAAATCGCTCTCGGCCAGGACTGGATAAGAAAGGCGGAGAGGATCAGGTGTTCGGCCCCCCTTCCCAAAGGCTCACCGGATCCTGTACTAGCCAGGATGCTTGAGCACGCACCTTATCAAGTGCCATCAGGGGAAGATTAAGGGAGGAATAAAGAACCGAAAGCGGGCTTCACACATTGCACATCCAAACCGGGGGAATTAGTGTCTACGCGAAGGAGGATAATCGGGGAGAAGAATCTAGAATCCCCACTCCCCAAGGAAAGAAAAGGGCCGCCTCTGAAGACTTGGTAACGGAGGTTTCCAAATGAGGGAAGAAACCTTCGCCAGGGGGCCCCACCCCAGAGGGCGTCCTTACCGCATAGCGCCCGCAAGGGGGCCAACCCTCAACCGAGCTGTAAGTGAACTTTGGTGAATATATCCTGCTTTATCTTCGAGAACAATAACTGAGACATATATCTTGTAGTCTGGCTCGTAGCCCTTCTCGACAGAGTTCGTCTTCGGGGGATCTTCTTCCGGAGATGATGGAGAGCGAAACGCCTCCCCTGCCTCCCCGCCTCATGGGGCGGACGACCCTGAGGTGTCATCACAGAAGATTTCTCCTGATCCGCCAAGGCCAGAAGGTAACTCTTCGGCCGCCCGAAGTCCGGAGTATTCGGCTCCTAAGGAGAGCAACATAAAAAGTCCGGGACTGTCCGGTGCACAACCGGACGCACTGGTGGGTCTTCTGGAGCAAGCGGCTATCTCAGAGGCGCATCATACTTTAATGGGTACGGTGGTTGAGAGGATTTCATCCGCCAAAAGTGGGTTGAATGAAGCTTTTACGAGCCTGCTAAGAGGCTTTGAGGTACGCAAAGTAATATATTATATATATATATATATATATTTATATATATTGACGGTACCGCACACGCTAGGTGTGCTCTTATAGATAGTAGCCCCTGAGACTCTGGTTGCTGTCCAGAGGCGGCAAACAGAGGATCATAGTCCCAGGTAATGATCGCTGCTTTCATGTGCAGGCGGCTGAGGGTCCGGTGGCTGGCCGACTGCTGAGTTTGCGACTAAAGGCGGCAGCTTGACGTGGCAGATGCCGACATCGCGCTTGTGAACAAGCGGCTTGACGAGGCACAGGGTATGTATTTTCGGGGGTCAACAAATATTAAGAGGAGCATGATGCTAGTATCTATATATGCTGTGACTGCAGATGGAGTTGCCGCCGTGGAGACCCTTCGGGCGGAACTTGCCCGAGCCAAGGAACAAGCCAGGAGAAGTGATGCGGCCGCCCTAAAGGTGGTCGAAGAGTTAAGAGCCGAACAGGCTGCTCATCGCCAGAGCAAAAGAGATAAAATAGCCAAGATGGCTGTTGAGCTGAAAGATGCGCCGACTCGATATGAGTTTTCTATCTCGAAAAGTGAGAAGGAGTCAGCAACGGACTGACTAGAAGAAGTAGGGAGCAGCAAGGAAACTCGCTCATAGAACTCTAGAGGCTAGTGACGGAGGGCTCCGTCTAATCGAGAGATACTCATGGCTGGGACCCCCTACTTTTGTTACGTAACGAAGTTGAGAGGGAGAGTCCGAAGTTGCCCTCTGGATACAATTATGGAGTGATGCAGACGCGTACTTAAGACTTGGCAAAGAGTGCTGCCGATGCGACTGAGTTTTTCAAAGATTAGAAAGATCATGAGGTGGAGAGGTTGTTCTGGTCGCAGTTCAGTGCTCCAACGCGTCCACTGCTGTTAAATGAACAAATGGCCGAGTGGGCCGAGCTCCATAGGTTATCCGAGCTTGCCATGAGGTCTGTTGTGGATCATCTTTGAGCCGAAGGGACATCGGCCAGGGAATGGGGAGTTATTTTGGTTTTATGTGGTCAAGAAAGATTTCCTCGTGCTTTGGATACGCTGTAAATGCGATCGCATAGTACAAGAGCTCCTGGCTTCATGCAATATAGAGGTGCTGTGGTATGGTTTTGCCATGTTAAGATTGGACAGAGATGCGAGGCACGCTAAATTGACATACCCTGGCGGGTCCGTCGCGGTAGGCCAGTCTCGGATTCGGGAGCACTCTAATTAGTTGAAGACAGTCTCTATATTCACGAAGGCGCTCGTATGTATATAGAGTCAGTGCTGGCGAAGAGATGATTATGTCGTAGTGAAATGTGCATCGATGTCAGAACAAACTTTGCTTATTTTGAGGGTTATAAAGGCTGTGTTATAGCATTTTTGCCTGAAAAGTTATTCATGGATGCAGTCTGTGTCGGCGCGTTTTATGTCATAGTATATAACTCTGAAACGCCGTTTGCAGGGCGGTCGGCTTAAGCCAACGCAATATATTGCGGGGTGCTTGTTAGAACAAGCGTCGGTATTGCAATTAGATCCCACGTCTTGTCATTAAAGGAGGTCGATAGGCAGCTGACGAACAAGGTACATATCGGATATTACGCTGTAGCACGGATATCACTTAGCCATGGAGTTTGGAACGTGGAGGTGCCTCTTCGATGATGCTCTCGTGCTCGCTCCTTTCGAGCTCTTCAGGCAAGTCAGAATAACGGTGCGTCAGTTACGTACATGACGCGTGGAAAACCGGTCTGTCGTTATGCAGAGGAATAGGAGATTCCGCGCGATGACGTCATCGCGCGAGTCGGTTGACAAGTTCTCTGCGCTTTATCATGTACCCGCCTTTTTGGCCTTTCTACTAGCTGCAGGTCGGCTCATCAAGCATGTGAACCAAGGGCACAAGTGTCGCAGGGTACGTGATCATCCCGGTGCCACCGGTTTAGGATAGAGCGATGATCTTTACGTTAGTAGTTAGCAAATCACTAGAGCGGGTCCTAAACCACTATGATCATATGAAATTCTTCGAGAGCTGATTGCATATAAGTTGCCAACTCGTCTTTGGATCGCGAGAACACTCCTAAGGTATTCGAGACTTTACAACGTATCACTGGACTGAGATAAGGGCTGACTAGATGAGCCCTCGAATTATTCAGTAAGTGCAGTTAGTGCTAGAAGTGGCATAAATCGCACAATACGTCAGACATCCATACTTGGTTGGTGTGAGTGCGCTGGGAAGGGATGAATGCATCATCACAAGACACAATAAAAAGGTATTTACGCGACGCGTCTTTAATCTAGTCATACAAAGATAGACCCTGTTGAGGGCGCGGCCCTCTTGCAGAGTCAGCGCTTTGCTCTTCGTTGTCGCGATCTCTGGAGGGTAGTAGGCACGATGATCCATCATGATAGAGAGAAGAAACAGGTTGAACGCTGTGCGTGCTGCATAAGTGCTTATGGGACCTTAATGGAATCCATTAAACATGCGAATATGTACTTGATTGTTATTAATAGGTGTCAACGAACATATGACCTGTTTACATGCGGGTAAGCCTAGACCACCTATGAGGGTAGTTCCCATGGCCCAATCTACATGTCTCTATGCTGAGACTGCTCTAATACGGTGGGCGCTGGCGCTGTCTAACCGTTCCGAACGCGGTCTTGACAGACCAGGGATTTCATTATCTGGTCGGCAGAGGCCTGTTCAGGTGTGTCGCGTGAATACAGCCGCAGATATTCCTCCTAACATCGTAAGTGGAAGCTTCTGCTGTGCTCCGGCTAAGCTGCTGACTGACTGCCACACGTGGACGCGAGCATTTAAGTTAAGATAAGTGGTAGGTTGCATTGAGAACGAGCGACGGCAGTTGCTTCACGAGTAGTGCGTGGGGTGCCGCTCGGGACCATAAGGGAGGAGCGATGTCGCTAGATTACTTCGCTTCGGAAGTTGTCGGGAGAACCGAATACAACCTCTAGTGCTAGAGAGCCTGCGCAGCGGGCCTCTAGGCCTGGTATTACTCCTTTAAAGGTAGTATTGCTTTGGCTGATTCTTGTCAGGTCTATCCCCATTTTGCAGACAGTGTCCTGTTATATCCAGGGCCGGCCCTGTGTTTCGTGAGGCCCTAGGCGAACTCGATGACATGGGCCCCTATGTTCTAAGTCTAAGCAATATATTAATGTATGTGTGTGGTCTTAGTGTGATATATTTACTTATTAAATGCTAGATTCAATCACACATCTTTAATCTTAAAATCATTGACGAGTACTTACGCATGTGGAGGTGGTATTGCACATGACTCATGAGTAATCGATACATGAGGCCAGATATGATTCGAAAGCTGAAATAGCGCAATAATTGAGGAGAAGTTCTGGACATAAGGAATCGCAAGATATAACTTACTATGACATGATTTCTATTCTCGACATAGGAGAACGAATCATTGGGACTGACTCATCGCCACAATAAAGTTTCTACAGTGCTAGGGATGTTTGAACAGAACTTTTTCCCTTGATTGACGGAAATGATGCTTTGATGGCAATAGATAAAGTTATTATTTATTTTCCTTATAACCTGATAAAATGTTTTATTATTCCATGCTAGAATTCGATACCGATAACGGTACTTATATACATGTCGTGTCATTACAATTTAGCACCACCTTAGTGTCAGCTAGGTTGGTTCCCTACTTGAGCTAGCTCGTTCAACTTCGATTATTGATGGTATTGTTTCTACCACTGGAATCATTTAGTCGTGGTGTTTATTGATTTTCAGTACGGTTCACACTCATTAGTTGAATGATTCGACTTTGACTCGCACCACTAGGTATCTGGTAGCTTAGCAGTGATCGATGTATGGTAGTGATGTTGCTATTGGCTTTCTTTTCATGAATTAGTACATTCGTCACTCCTGAGTGAGTGATTGAGATTATATGCGAGGAACTTCGGCGTTTAGTCGGAGGAACCTTTGTGTGCGAGCCCAAAGAGCGTGCAGGACGTAACTGTGAAACTTAATACAATAAGCTTCAGGTGTCTTCAAAGTAGATGTTGGGTATGGCGTATTTTCTGAGATTAGGATATTTGCTCATGCCGATTTTGTCGTTATCACGCGTTTCCTTCTGGGCTGCGGATTAAGTAGGACACATCATCTATAGCTTTCAGAAGATTGCTAGACTATGGTTAGTTTGCGGTATGATAGTATTAGAAGATAGAGACTTGCCGGTAACGAGATTGACTAAAAGGAGATATCGCGATACGAGCCGGGTATCGAGTCTGGTGCAGGCATAACATCCAGATTGACAAAGTGAATAACAGTAGTGGTTGGTATATGCGCGTTCTGAACCCGAGGTAAGATGTCTCGTGATAGTTGTGAAGGAGACGCACTATGGGCTTCCATGGTCCGCTTATTGTTATGGTTGAGGCGGCGAATGATACGCTGGGTGGTAGTCCGGTAATGCATTGTGTATATCCCATAGAGGGTAGGGTCGCCAGCCTTAACGTTACGTTGATCAGTATTATTATGAGGTTTATGCATTTTGATGTACCGAAGTTAGTTCGGAGTCCCGGATGTGATCACGGACATGACGAGGAGTCTCGAAATTCGAGACATAAAGATTGATATATTGGACGGCTATATTCGGACACCGGAAGTGTTCCGGGTGATTTCGGAGAGAAACCGGAGTGCACCGGAAGGGTTACCGGAACCCTCCCGGGGAAGTAATGGGCCTTATTGGGCCTTAGGGGAGAGAGAGGGCTGCGGCCTAGGAGGTGGCGCCCCCCCCACATGGGGAGGTCGAATTGGACTAGGGAGGGGCGCGGCTCTTTCCCTCTCCCTCTCTCTTTCCTTCCCTCTTAGGGCTTTCATAATTTGGCTTAGGACGGGGAGTCCTAGACTTTCCGGACAGCTAGGCAGTGAGATATCAAAGCTCATGAGCCCTCTAGCGGTGCCCATACGGGCTGGGCGGGACCGGCCTCCCCCTTGCTCCTTTATATACGGGGGCAGGGGGCACCTAGACACACAAGTTGATCCACGTGATCGTTCCTTAGCCGTGTGCGGTGCCCCCTGCCACCATATTCCACCTCGATCATATCGTTGTAGTGCTTAGGCGAAGCCCTGCGTCGGTAGAACATCATCATCGTCACCACGCCGTTGTGCTGACGGAACTCTTCCGAAGCTTTGCTGGATCGGAGCCCGGGGAACGTCATCGAGCTGTACGTGTGCTAAGAACTCGGAGGTGCCGGAGTAACGGTGCTTGGATCGGTCGGATCGGGAAGACGTACGACTACTTCCTCTACGTTGCGTCAACGCTTCCGTTGCGGTCTACGAGGGTACGTAGACAACACTCTCCCCTCTCGTTGCTATGCATCACCATGATCTTGCGTGTGCGTAGGAAATTTTTTGAAATTACTGCGTTCCCCAACAGTGGTATCAGAGCCTAGGTTTTATGGTTTGATGTTATATGCACGAGTAGAACACAAGTGAGTTGTGGGCGATATAAGTCATACTGCTTACCAGCATGTCATACTTTGGTTCGGCGGTATTGTTGGATGAAGCGGCCCGGACCGACATTACGCGTACGCTTACGCGAGACTGGTTCTACCGCCGTGCTTTGCACACAGGTGGCTGGCGGGTGTCAGTTTCTCCAACTTTAGTTGAACCGAGTATGGCTACGCCCGGTCCTTGCGAAGGTTAAAACGGAGTCTATTTGACAAACTATCGTTGTGGTTTTGATGCGTAGGTGAGATTGGTTCTTGCTTAAGCCCGTAGCAGCCACGTAAAACTTGCAACAACAAAGTAGAGGACGTCTAACTTGTTTTTGCAGGTCATGTTGTGATGTGATATGGCCAAAGACATGATGCTAAATTTTATTGTATGAGATGATCATGTTTTGTAACCGAGTTATCGGCAACTGGCAGGAGCCATATGGTTGTCGCTTTATTGTATGCAATGCAATCGCGATGTAATGCTTTACTTTATCACTAAGCGGTAGCGATAGTCGTGGAAGCATAAGATTGGCGAGACGACAACGATACTACGATGGAGATCAAGGTGTCGCGCCAGTGACGATGGTGATCATGACAGTGCTTCGGAGATGGAGATCACAGGCACAAGATGATGATGTCCATATCATATCACTTATATTGATTGCATGTGATGTTTATCTTTTTATGCATCTTATCTTGCTTTGATTGACGGTAGCATTATAAGATGATCTCTCACTAAATTATCAAGAAGTGTTCTCCCTGAGTATGCACCGTTGCCAAAGTTCGTTGTGCCCAGACACCATGTGATGATCGGGTGTGATAAGCTCTACGTCCATCTACAACGGGTGCAAGCCAGTTTTGCATATGCAGAATACTCAGGTTAAACTTGACGAGCCTAGCATATGCAGATATGGCCTCGGAACACGGAGACCGAAAGGTCGAGCATGAATCATATAGTAGATATGATCAACATAACGATGTTCACCATTGAAAACTACTCCATCTCACGTGATGATCGGTTATGGTTTAGTTGATTTGGATCACGTGATCACTTAGAGGATTAGAGGGATGTCTATCTAAGTGGGAGTTCTTAAGTAATTTGATTAATTGAACTTAAACTTATCATGAACTTAGTACCTGATAGTATCTTGCTTGTTTATGTTTGATTGTAGATAGATGGCTCGTGCTGTTGTTTCGTTGAATTTTAATGCGTTCCTTGAGAAAGCAAAGTTGAAAGATGATGGTAGCAATTACACGGACTGGGTCCGTAACTTGAGGATTATCCTCATTGCTGCTCAGAAAAATTACGTCCTGGAAGCACCGCTGGGTGCCAGGCCTGCTGCTGGAGCAACGCCAGATGTTATGAACGTCTGGCAGAGCAAAGCTGATGACTACTCGATAGTTCAGTGTGCCATGCTTTACGGCTTAGAATCGGGACTTCAACGACGTTTTGAACGTCATGGAGCATATGAGATGTTCCAGGAGTTGAAGTTAATATTTCAAGCAAATGCCCGGATTGAGAGATATGAAGTCTCCAATAAGTTCTATAGCTGCAAGATGGAGGAGAACAGTTCTGTCAGTGAGCATATACTCAAAATATCTGGGTATAATAATCAATTGATTCAGATGGGAGTTAATCTTCCAGATGATTGCGTCATTGACAGAATTCTCCAATCACTGCCACCAAGCTACAAGAGCTTCGTGATGAACTATAATATGCAAGGGATGAACAAGACTATTCCCGAGCTCTTCGCAATGCTGAAAGCTGCGGAGGTAGAAATCAAGAAGGAGCATCAAGTGTTGATGGTTAACAAGACCACTAGTTTCAAGAAAAAGGGCAAAGGGAAGAAGAAGGGGAACTTCAAGAAGAACAGGAAACAAGTTGCTTCTCAGGAGAAGAAACCCAAGTCTGGACCTAAGCCTGAAACTGAGTGCTTCTACTGCAAGCAGACTGGTCACTGGAAGCGGAACTGCCCCAAGTATTTGGCGGATAAGAAGGATGGCAAGGTGAACAAAGGTATATGTGATATACATGTTATTGATGTGTACCTTACTAGAGCTCGCACTAGCACCTGGGTATTTGATACTGGTTCTGTTGCTAATATCTGCAACTCGAAACAGGGACTACGGATTAAGCGAACACTGGCGAAGGACGAGGTGACGATGCGCGTGGGAAACGGTTCCAAAGTCGATGTGATCGCGGTCGGCACGCTACCTCTACATCTACCTTCGGGATTAATATTAGACCTAAATAATTGTTATTTGGTGCCAGCGTTGAGCATGAACATTATATCTGGATCTTGTTTGATGCGAGACGGTTATTCATTTAAATCAGAGAATAATGGTTGTTCTATTTATATGAGTAATATCTTTTATGGTCATGCACCTTTGAGAAGTGGTCTATTTTTGATGAATCTCAATAGTAGTAACACACATATTCATAATGTTGAAGCCAAAAGATGCAGAGTTGATAATGACAGTGCAATTTATTTGTGGCACTGCTGTTTAGGTCATATCGGTATAAAGCGCATGAAGAAACTCCATACTGATGGACTTTTGGAACCACTTGATTATGAATCACTTGGTACTTGCGAACCGTGCCTCATGGGCAAGATGACTAAAACACCGTTCTCCGGTATTATGGAGAGAGCAACAGATTTGTTGGAGATCATACATACAGATGTATGTGGTCCGATGAATATTGAGGCTCGTGGCGGATATCGTTATTTTCTCACCTTCACAGATGACTTAAGCAGATATGGGTATATCTACTTAATGAAACATAAGTCTGAAACATTTGAAAAGTTTAAAGAATTTCAGAGTGAAGTTGAAAATCATCGTAACAAGAAAATAAAGTTTCTACGATTTGATCGTGGAGGAGAATATTTGAGTTACGAGTTTGGTGTACATTTGAAAAATTGTGGAATAGTTTCGCAACTCACGCCACCCGGAACACCACAGCGTAATGGTGTGTCCGAACGTCGTAATCGTACTTTACTAGATATGGTACGATCTATGATGTCTCTTACTGATTTACCGCTATCGTTTTGGGGTTATGCTTTACAGATGGCCGCATTCACGTTAAATAGGGCACCATCAAAATCCGTTGAGACGACGCCTTATGAACTATGGTTTGGCAAGAAACCAAAGTTGTCATTTCTTAAAGTTTGGGGCTGCGATGCTTATGTGAAAAAGCTTCAACCTGATAAGCTCGAACCCAAATGGGAGAAATGTGTCTTCATAGGATACCCAAAGGAGACTGTTGGGTACACCTTCTATCATAGATCCGAAGGCAAAACATTCGTTGCTAAGAATGGATCCTTTCTAGAGAAGGAGTTTCTCTCGAAAGAAGTGAGTGGGAGGAAAGTAGAACTTGACGAGGTAACTATACCTGCTCCATTATTGGAAAGTAGTACATCACAGAAAACTGTTTCTGCAACACCTATACCAATAAGTGAGGAAGCTGATGATGATGATCATGAAACTTCAGGACAAGATACTACTGAACCTCGTAGATCAACCAGAGTGAGATCCGCACCAGAGTGGTATGGTAATCCAGTTCTGGAAATCATGCTACTAGATCATGATGAACCTACGAACTATGAAGAAGCGATGGTGAGCCCAGATTCCGCAAAGTGGCTTGAAGCCATGAAATCTGAGATGGGATCCATGTATGAGAACAAAGTATGGACTTTGGTTGACTTGCCCGATGATCGGCAAGCAATTGAGAATAAATGGATCTTCAAGAAGAAGACTGACGCTGACGGTAATGTTACTGTCTACAAAGCTCTACTTGTCGCAAAAGGTTTTCGGCAAGTTCAAGGGGTTGACTACGATGAGACCTTCTCACCCGTAGCGATGCTTAAGTCTGTCCGAATCATGTTAGCAATTGCCGCATTTTATGATTATGAAATTTGGCAGATGGATGTCAAAACTGCATTCCTGAATGGATTTCTGGAAGAAGAGTTGTATATGATGCAACCAGAAGGTTTTGTCGATCCAAAAGGAGCTAACAAAGTGTGCAAGCTCCAGCGATCCATTTATGGACTGGCGCAAGCCTCTCGGAGTTGGAATAAATGCTTTGATAGTGTGATCAAAGCATTTGGTTTTATACAGACTTTCGGAGAAGCCTGTATTTACAAGAAAGTGAGTGGGAGCTCTGTAGCATTTCTGATATTATATGTGGATGACATATTACTGATTGGAAATGATATAGAATTTCTGGATAGCATAAAGGGATACTTGAATAAGAGTTTTTCAATGAAAGACCTCGGTGAAGCTGCTTATATATTAGGCATAAAGATCTATAGAGATAGATCAAGACGCTTAATTGGACTTTCACAAAGCACATACCTTGACAAGATTTTGAAGAAGTTCAAAATGGATCAAGCAAAGAAAGGGTTCTTGCCTGTGTTACAAGGTGTGAAGTTGAGTCAGACTCAATGCCCGACCACTGCAGAAGATAGAGAGAAAATGAAAGATGTTCCCTATGCCTCAGCCATAGGCTCTATCATGTATGCAATGCTGTGTACCAGACCTGATGTGTGCCTTGCTATAAGTTTAGCAGGGAGGTACCAAAGTAATCCAGGAGTGGATCACTGGACAGTGGTCAAGAACATCCTGAAATACCTGAAAAGGACTAAGGATATGTTTCTCATATATGGAGGTCACAAAGAGCTCATCGTAAAAGGTTACGTTGATGCAAGCTTTGACACTGATCCGGACGATTCTAAATCGCAAACCGGATACGTGTTTACATTAAACGGTGGAGCTGTCAGTTGGTGCAGTTCTAAAAAAGCGTTGTAGCGGGATCTACATGTGAAGCGGAGTACATAGCTGCTTCGGAAGCAGCGAACAAAGGAGTCTGGATGAAGGAGTTCATATCCGATCTTAGTGTTATACCTAGTGCATCGGGTCCAATGAAAATCTTTTGTGACAATACTGGTGCAATTGCCTTGGCAAAGGAATCCAGATTTCACAAGAGGACCAAGCACATCAAGAGACGCTTCAATTCCATCCGGGATCTAGTCTAGGTGGGAGACATAGAGATTTGCAAGATACATACAGATCTGAATGTTGCAGACCCGTTGACCGCGGATGTAACTTTCCCAATTTGTACTCCAACTCTTGCCGTTTCCGGCGTTAAGTTATATTTATTTTCTCGGGTTCGGGTCTTTTTCTCCGTGTGTGGTTGTCGTTGCCATGCATCTCATATCATGTCATCATGTGCATTGCATTTGCATACGTGTTCGTCTCATGCATTCGAGCATTTTCCCCGTTGTCCGTTTTGCATTCCGGCGCTTCGTTCTCCTCCGGTGGCCATTTCTGGCTTTCTTTCGTGTGTGGGGATTAAACACTTCCGGATTGGACCGAGACTTGTCATGCGGCTTTGGTTTACTACCGGTAGACCGCCTGTCAAGTTTCGTATCATTTGGACTTCGTTTGGTACTCCAACGGTTAACCGAGGGACCGAAAAGGCCTTGTGTGTGTTGCAGCCCAACACCCCTCCAATTTGGCCCAAAACCCACCAAACTCTGCTCCATGTCCTAGAGCGTTCGATCACGATCGCGTGGCCGAAAACCGCACCTCATTTGGACTCTCCTAGCTCCACTTATGCCTATAAATAGCCCCCCCCCCCCCGTTTTCGGATCTCGGATCTCTCCCCGTCCAACCCTAAAAAAAAACAGATCCCCGCCATCGACGGACACGTCCGCCCCCGGACGGACAGTGTCCGCCGCCGCCTTCGTCCAACCGGGTCGCGAAAGTGTCCGCGCCGCCTTCCACCGCCGCCGGGCCCGAAGGCCCAGGGCAGGCCCTCCGCCGCTCCCGCCCGGGCCGACCTCGCCCGCACCAAGCCGCCATCTCCTCCGCGCCGCCCGCCGCCCGCGCCGCCCGCCGCCCGCTCCGCCGGCCGCCGCCCGCTCCGCCGGCTGCGCCGCCCGCCGCCCGCGAGCCGTCCGCCGCCGCCCGCTTCGCCGACCGCCGCCGCCGACGCCAAGCCTCGCCGCCGCCACGGGAGCTCCCGGAGCCGCCTGCCCACGCCTTCCTCCGGCCGGCCCCGGCCCCCTTCTCCTCCCCGCCGACGAGCGGCCTCGCCGGAGACCTCGGGAACCGTGCGTGCTGAAGGAAATATGCCCTAGAGGCAATAATAAAGTTATTATTTATTTCCTTATAATCATGATAAATGTTTATTATTCATGCTAGAATTGTATTAACCGGAAACATAATACATGTGTGAATACATAGACAAACAAAGTGTCACTAGTATGCCTCTACTTGACTAGCTCGTTAATCAAAGATGGTTATGTTTCCTAACCATGAACAATGAGTTGTTATTTGATTAACGAGGTCACATCATTATTTGAATGATCTGATTGACATGACCCATTCCATTAGCTTAGCACCCGATCGTTTAGTATGTTGCTATTGCTTTCTTCATGACTTATACATGTTCCTATGACTATGAGATTATGCAACTCCCGTTTACCGGAGGAACACTTTGGGTGCTACCAAACGTCACAACGTAACTGGGTGATTATAAAGGAGCATTACAAGTGTCTCCAAAGGTAGATGTTGGGTTGGCGTATTTCGAGATTGGGATTTGTCACTCCGATTGTCGGAGAGGTATCTCTGGGCCCTCTCGGTAATACACATCACATAAGCCTTGCAAGCATTACAACTAATATGTTAGTTGTGAGATGATGTATTACGGAACGAGTAAAGAGACTTGCCGGTAACGAGATTGAACTAGGTATTGGATACCGACGATCGAATCTCGGGCAAGTAACATACCGGTGACAAAGGGAACAACGTAGGTTGTTATGCGGTCTGACCGATAAAAGATCTTCGTAGAATATGTAGGAGCCAATATGGGCATCTAGGTCCCGCTATTGGTTATTGACCGGAGACATGTCTCGGTCATGTCTACATTGTTCTCGAAACCGTAGGGTCCGCACGCTTAAGGTTACGATGATAGTTACATTATGAGTTTATGCATTTTGATGTACCGAAGGTTGTTCGGAGTTCCGGATGTGATCACGGACATGACGAGGAGTCTCGAAATGGTCGAGACGTAAAGATTGATATATTGGAAGCCTATGTTTGGACATCGGAAGTGTTCCGGGTGAAATCGGGATTTTACCGGGTTACCGGGAGGTTACCGGAACCCCCCGGGAGCCATATGGGCCTTCATGGGCCTTAGTGGAAAGGTGAAAGGGCTGCCCACAAGGGCTGCGCGCCTCCCCCCTTCCCCTAGTCCTATTAGGACTAGGAGAGGTGGCCGGCCACCCCTCTCCCTCTTTCCCCCTCGGGGAATCCTAGTTGGAATAGGATTGGAGGGGAGTCCTACTCCCGGAAGGAGTAGGACTCCTCCTGCGCCTCCCTCCTTGGCCGGCCAGCCTCCCCCCTCTACTCCTTTATATACGGAGGCAGGGGACACCTCTAGACACACAAGTTGATCCAGGTGATCTATTCCTTAGCCGTGTGCGGTGCCCCCTGCCACCATATACCTCGATAATACTGTAGCGGAGTTTAGGCGAAGCCCTGCTGCTGTAGTACATCAAGATCGTCACCACGCCATCATGCTGACGGAACTCTTCCCCGACACTTTGCTGGATCGGAGTCCGGGGATCGTCATCGAGCTGAACGTGTGCTCGAACTCGGAGGTGCCGTAGTTTCGGTGCTTGATCGGTTGGATCGTGAAGACGTACGACTACTTCCTTTACGTTGTGTGATCGCTTCCGCAGTCGGTCTGCGTTGGTACGTAGACAACACTCTCCCCTCTCGTTGCTATGCATCACATGATCTTGCGTGTGCGTAGGAAATTTTTTGAAATTACTACGAAACCCAACAGTGGCATCCGAGCCTAGGTTATTTATGTTGATGTTATATGCACGAGTAGAACACAAGTGAGTTGTGGACGATACAAGTCATACTGCCTACCAGCATGTCATACTTTGGTTCAGCGGTATTGTTGGACGAGACGACCCGGACCAACCTTACGCGTACGCTTACGCGAGACCGGTTCCCTCGACGTGCTTTGCACATAGATGGCTTGCGGGCGACTGTCTCTCCAACTTTAGTTGAACCGAGTGTGGCTACGCCCGGTCCTTGCGAAGGTTAAAATGGAGTCTATTTGACAAACTATCGTTGTGGTTTTGATGCGTAGGTGAGATTGGTTCTTACTTAAGCCCGTAGCAGCCACGTAAAACATGCAACAACAAAGTAGAGGACGTCTAACTTGTTTTTGCAGGGCATGTTGTGATGTGATATGGTCAAGGCATGATGTTGAATTTTATTGTATGAGATGATCATGTTTTGTAACCGAGTTATCGGCAACTGGCAGGAGCCATATGGTTGTCGCTTTATTGTATGCAATGCAATCGTGATGTAATGCTTTACTTTATTACTAAACGGTAGTGATAGTCGTGAAAGCCTAAGATTGGCGAGACGACAATGATGCTACGATGGAGATCAAGGTGTCGCGACGGTGACGATGGTGATCATGACGGTGCTTCGGAGATGGAGATCACAGGCACAAGATGATGATGGCCATATCATATCACTTATATTGATTGCATGTGATGTTTATCTTTTATGCATCTTATCTTGCTTTGATTGACGGTAGCATTATAAGATGATCTCTCACTAAATTATCAAGCAGTGTTCTCCCTGAGTATGCACCGTTGCGAAAGTTCTTCGTGCTGAGACACCACGTGATGATCGGGTGTGATAGGCTCTACGTTCAAATACAACGGGTGCAAAACAGTTGCGCACGCAGAATACTCAGGTTATACTTGACGAGCCAAGCATATACAGATATGGCCTCGGAACACGGAGACCGAAAGGTCGAGCGTGAATCATATAGTAGATATGATCAACATAATGATGTTCACCGATGAAACTACTCCATCTCACGTGATGATCGGACATGGTTTAGTTGATTTGGATCACGTGATCACTTAGAGGATTAGAGGGATGTCTATCTAAGTGGGAGTTCTTAAGTAATATGATTAATTGAACTTAAATTTATCATGAACTTAGTACCTGATAGTATCTTGCTTGTTTATGTTGATTGTAGATAGATGGCTCGTGCTGTTGTTCCGTTGAATTTTAATGCGTTCCTTGAGAAACCAAAGTTCAAAGATGATGGTAGCAATTACACGGACTGGGTCCGTAACTTGAGGATTATCCTCATTGCTGCACAGAAGAATTACGTCCTGGAAGCACCGCTGGGTGCCAGGCCTGCTGCTGGAGCAACGCCAGATGTTATGAACGTCTGGCAGAGCAAAGCTGATGACTACTCGATAGTTCAGTGTGCCATGCTTTACGGCTTAGAATCGGGACTTCAACGACGTTTTGAACGTCATGGAGCATATGAGATGTTCCAGGAGTTGAAGTTAATATTTCAAGCAAATGCCCGGATTGAGAGATATGAAGTCTCCAATAAGTTCTATAGCTGCAAGATGGAGGAGAACAGTTCTGTTCAGTGAGCATATACTCAAAATGTCTGGGTATAATAATCACTTGATTCAATTGGGAGTTAATCTTCCAGATGATTGCGTCATTGACAGAATTCTCCAATCACTGCCACCAAGCTACAAGAGCTTCGTGATGAACTATAATATGCAAGGGATGAACAAGACTATTCCCGAGCTCTTCGCAATGCTGAAAGCTGCGGAGGTAGAAATCAAGAAGGAGCATCAAGTGTTGATGGTCAACAAGACCACTAGTTTCAAGAAAAAGGGCAAAGGGAAGAAGAAGGGGAACTTCAAGAAGAACAGCAAGCAAGTTGCTGCTCAGAGAAGAAACCCAAGTCTGGACCTAAGCCTGAAACTGAGTGCTTCTACTGCAAGCAGACTGGTCACTGGAAGCGGAACTGCCCCAAGTATTTGGCGGATAAGAAGGATGGCAAGGTGAACAAAGGTATATGTGATATACATGTTATTGATGTGTACCTTACTAATGCTCGCAGTAGCACCTGGGTATTTGATACTGGTTCTGTTGCTAATATTTGCAACTCGAAACAGGGACTACGGATTAAGCGAAGATTGGCTAAGGACGAGGTGACGATGCGCGTGGGAAACGGTTCCAAAGTCGATGTGATCGCGGTCGGCACAGCTACCTCTACATCTACCTTCGGGATTAATATTAGACCTAAATAATTGTTATTTGGTGCCAGCGTTGAGCATGAACATTATATCTGGATCTTGTTTAATGCGAGACGGTTATTCATTTAAATCAGAGAATAATGGTTGTTCTATTTATATGAGTAATATCTTTTATGGTCATGCACCCTTGGAGAGTGGTCTATTCTTATTGAATCTCGATAGTAGTAATACACATATTCATAATGTTGAAGCCAAAAGATGCAGAGTTGATAATGAAAGTGCAACTTATTTGTGGCACTGTCGTTTAGGTCATATCGGTATAAAGCGCATGAAGAAACTCCATACTGATGGACTTTTGGAACCACTTGATTATGAATCACTTGGTACTTGCGAACCGTGCCTCATGGGCAAGATGACTAAAACACCGTTCTCCGGTACTATGGAGAGAGCAACAGATTTGTTGGAAATCATACATACCGATGTATGTGGTCCGATGAATATTGAAACTCCATACTGATGTACCGAAGGTTGTTCGGAGTCCCGGATGTGATCACGGACATGACGAGGAGTCTCGAAATGGTCGAGACGTAAAGATTGATATATTGGAAGCCTATGTTTGGACATCGGAAGTGTTCCGGGTGAAATCGGGATTTTACCGGGTTACCGGGAGGTTACCGGAACCCCCCGGGAGCCATATGGGCCTTTATGGGCCTTAGTGGAAAGGTGAAAGGGCTGCCCACAAGGGCTGCGCGCCTCCCCCCTTCCCCTAGTCCTATTAGGACTAGGAGAGGTGGCCGGCCACCCCTCTCCCTCTTTCCCCCTCGGGGAATCCTAGTTGGAATAGGATTGGAGGGGAGTCCTACTCCCGGAAGGAGTAGGACTCCTCCTGCGCCTCCCTCCTTGGTCAGCCAGCCTCCCCCCTCTACTCCTTTATATACGGAGGCAGGGGACACCTCTAGACACACAAGTTGATCCACGTGATCTATTCCTTAGCCGTGTGCGGTGCCCCCTGCCACCATATACCTCGATAATACTGTAGCGGAGTTTAGGCGAAGCCCTGCTGCTGTAGTACATCAAGATTGTCACCACGCCGTCGTGCTGACAGAACTCTTCCCCGACACTTTGCTGGATCGGAGTCCAGGGATCGTCATCGAGCTGAACGTGTGCTCGAACTCGGAGGTGCCGTAGTTTCGGTGCTTGATCGGTTGGATCGTGAAGACGTACGACTACTTCCTTTACGTTGTGTGATCGCTTCCGCAGTCGGTCTGCGTTGGTACGTAGACAACACTCTCCCCTCTCATTGCTATGCATCACATGATCTTGCGTGTGCATAGGAAATTTTTTGAAATTACTACGAAACCCAACACGTGCTACAGTGCAGATCTGAGATCTAAAATACCTAGGGTTGACTTTTCCCTCTCCGCCCAGTATTTTTATGCCTACTTTGACCGGACGTATCTCCGCATCCGTAGCTTCGATTTGGGCATATAATATATCAAAATGTTCGCCTCGATGAGTACATCATTTCATTCCATTGCATCATTTTCATTTGAGCTCATATTGATGCCCAAAATGCTGGTAGAATGAGGCTTCGTGAGTTAATTGTCAGATCTGCTAGTTCATCTTAGACTTTTGTCATTTTTTCCATGATTATTGTGTGCATGCTATGCCTGTGAGTCCTTCATATGTTTTGTTAAGGATTTTGTTTTATTTCCAGAGGTGCAACCCATGCATTTTTAGGATGTGTGTGGTGACTTGTGCAAGCTTGCAAAGAGAGGCACCCGGGAAATCTGTTTTCAGGGACTTAGTAGATTTCACAGTCTGAGATTATTTAGTTCATGATGCCATATGTTCAGCTTGTTTCCTAGTGATCCGTGCCTCTTTTGAGGATAATCAGTAAAGGAGTTTTGTTAATCATGTTATGCTCTATCAAACCATGTCTTTGTTTGCAATTATGGAGCATCCTAGCTTGACTCAATCGAGCTCTACTTTTGCTTCGTTGTGAATCTGGGCAGATCGTCAACTTGTTTGCGATTTTGCCGATGCTATTGTAGTTGATCCGTGCTTGCTATGCCATTGTTCTTGCCATTTCTAGCTAGCATTTTGTGCCTTCTTAATGGATGTATGCTTGCCTTTCCATGACTTGCACCGTAGTGAGTGCATCGAGCTCGTTTACATGCCTTCGTGAGTTATATTTCAGCATGTCTCAGTTTTCACCAAGTCTGAAAACTGATTGTGCTTTTGCTATGTTCCTGTGCCCGTTAGTATATTTTGTGAACCCTTTTGGCCCCAGGTCACCTTGGATATTTTGTTAAGCTTGTCGAGTATCTCCATTCCATGTTCTTACTTGTCTTAATCAGGTCATGTGTCATGTTGTTTTGCTGCTCCGAAGAGGGCTTCGTGATATGAAATTTCAGGCAAGTGTTAATTTCACTAAGTCTGGAATCTGTTTTGCATTTGCGTTTTTTCCATGCTTGTTTGAACCTCATATTGGATGAATTGGCCGTAGCTCAGTGCTAATATTTTGTTAAGCATCTTGTGTGCATCCCTTCCATGTATTTTGTTGTCATGTTTGGTGGCTGTAGCATGTTCATCTCATTGCATTTAGATGCCTACTTGCTGTAAATCGCAGACCGGTGTCATACCTTAAAACGCTTGCCATTTCCAAACCGTAACTCCGATTCCAATGATCTTTATATCGTTTTCAAGCGATTTCATCCCCTCTATCCAGAGACACACTTGGTTTTCCAAGTTGGGGCCAAGTTCATGCATTTCCTGTCATATCTTGCATTTTGCATCCCGCATCGCATCCCGCATAACATATCATCATTTCATCTTATTGCTTGGTCTTGCACGTGGTTGATTGTATCCTTATTGCTTGTTTGTCTTGTTTGGGTAGAGCCGGGAGACGAGTTCGCTACCGAGGAGCCCGTTGAGTTTGCTTGTGAGGATCCAGTCAACTCTGACAACTGTGCAGGCAAGATGATCATACCCTCGAAATCACTACTATCTTTGCTATGCTAGTTTGCTCGCTCTTTTGCTATGCCAATGCTACGATGCCTACCTTTTGCTTGTAAGCCTCCCAATTGCCATGTTGAACCTCTAACCCACCTTGTCCTAGCAAACCGTTGATTGGCTATGTTACCGCTTTGCTCAGCCCCTCTTATAGCGTTGCTAGCTGCAGGTGAAGATTGGAGGCCGTTCCTTGTTGGAACATTTATTTACTTGTTGCGATATCATTATATTGCTATGTTATCTTAATGCATCTATATACTTGGTAAAGGGTGGAAGGCTCGGCCTCTCGCCTAGTGTTTTGTTCCACTCTTGCCGCCCTAGTTTCCGTCATATCGGTGTTATGTTCCCGGATTTTGCGTTCCTTACGCGGTTGGGTTATAATGGGAACCCCTTGATAGTTCGCCTTGATTAAAGATTTTCCAGCAATGCCCAACATTGGTCTTACCATTTGCCACCTAGCCTTTTTTTTCTTTCCCTTGGGTTCTGCAGACTGAAGGGTCATCTTATTTTAACCCCCCCGGGCCAGTGCTCCTTTGAGTGTTGGTCCAAACTAGAGTCCTGTGCAGCGCCCCCTCGGGGAAACTCGAGGTTTGGTTTTAGTTGTATGGAGCGCTCATCTGAGTGTGCCCTGAGAAAGAGATATGCGCAGCTCCTATCGGGATTTGTTGGCACATTCGGGCGGTGTTGCTGGTCTTGTTTTAACCTGTCGAACTGTCTTGAATTACCGAGATACCGAGTCTGAACGGAACATCTTGGGAGGAGGTCTATTCCTTCGTTGACCATGAGAGCTTGTCATGGGCTAAGTTCGGACTCCCCTGCAGGGATTGAACTTTCGAAAGCCGTGCCCGCGGTTATGGGCAGATGGGAATTTGTTAATGTCCGGTTGTAGATAACTTGAACCTTAATTAATTAAAATGAATCAACTGAGTGTGTTGCCGTGATGGCCTCTTCTCGGCGGAGTCCGGGAAGTGGACACGGTGTTGGAGTAATGTTTGCGTAGGTTGCCTTCTAGTTTCTCGCTCGCGCTTTGCCTCCTCTTCTCGCTCTCTTTTGCGAATAAGATAGCCACCACATATGCTAGTCGCTTGCTGTAGCTCCACTTATAATTGCCTTACCCTTCCTATAAGCTTAAATAGTCTTGATCACGAGGGTGCGAGATTGCTGAGTCCCTGTGGCTCACAGATACTATAACTCCAGATGCAGGTCCAGGTGATTCCGCTCCAGGTGACGATTACGAGCTCAAGTGGGAGTTCGACGAGGACTCTCAGCGTTACTACGTGTCTTTTCCTGATGATCAGTAGTGGTGCCTAGTTGGGGTTCGATTCAGGGCCTTGTCGCATGTTGGGTTATTCTTCTATTTTGGCGCCGTAGTCGGGCCATGAGTGTTTGTATGATGGATGTTACTTATGTACTTTGGTGTGACGTGGCGAGTGTAAGCCAACTATGTATCTTCCCCTTTTATTATATATCTTACATGGGATGTTGTGATGATTGCCTAACTTGCGACATTGCTTTCAATGCGGTTATGTCTCTTAGTCGTGCCTCGACACGTGGGAGCTATAGCCGCATCGAGGGCATTACAAGTTGGTAATCAGAGCCTTCCCCGACCTTAGGAGCCTCATTGCTTGATCGTTTTAGCAGCCGAGTTGGGTCTAGAAAAATGTTTTGAGTCTTTAGGAGTTATATATCGGAGAGCTTAGGAATTCTTTTTACTTCCCAGTCTCCTCATCGCTCTGGTAAAGCATCCTGACGTAGAGTTTTGACTCTTCTCTTCTAAAAATTTTCACTAATTTTTTTTAGGATCACGCGAGTATCTTGGAATCGTTCCGATGGCTTATGATGAGAACATTGACTTGGTGCCTCCTGTCAGGGGTTTAGTGGAAGGGTCCCGGGGAGTTGAGCTCTGAGGTGTTGTCATCATAATTTTATCGTTGCAATTCTGGAATACTTGAGATATGTTCGCCGACATCGAAAATCTCTTTTATGCAGTTCGTTGGTGAGATAACCTCGACGCCACCCAGTACTGGGGCGGGAGTTCGGGAGTATCGCCATAAATTGTATAACGGATGCTTTTCGAAGGTTGAGGTAGATGGTTTCCGAAGTTTTCTTGGTTATGTGTTGAAGGATGGATACAGCTGGATGTAGGATTTGCTAGTTTGGGTGAGATATTATGCTTCCCCTGTATCCCCAACACCTGATTGCATAATCGGAAAGGTTCGGGAGTTTCATAGGTGGGAATTCTAGTAGCTCAAGTTCTTCTTCCACGGATATTGGTTTGAGATTGGGATTTCTTACCGATTATTCGTTCTTGATCCGTACCATTGTTGATTTATTTCTCTACCTTAATTCTACGTGGCTTCTCAATTTATGGATATGTGACCATTTGAAGAGGAATGCATTCGTTCATTTTGTTCGGATGTGAAGACTATATGTTGCAATTTTCATTCCGTTTGTTTCAGCTTCATTTATCTGTCTATGTGCTAACGGTGGTCAACCTCTTTAGGATGGCTCCCGCTAAGAGCACCAGTCAGAACCAGAATCAAGATCCGCCACCACCTCCACCTCCTCCAGAGGCATGGCAAGCTGTGATGGCCGCAACCAATGCAAACACTCAGCTGATCATGCAAATTCTTCAAGAGCGCAATCAAGGCAGTCAAGGGAATCAAGGCAGCAATCAGAGTCACTTCGCTACACTCAACCAGTTCCTTGCTAATGGGCCAAAGACTTTCAGCAATTGTGTTGAGGCAACCGATGCTGACGATTGGCTTGTGGATCTGTGTAAGCATTTCGAGTGCAGTAACGTCAGGCCTGAGGACTTTGTCAAGTTCGCTTCCTTCCAACTCAAAGATCAAGCTGCTGAATGGTTCCAGCAGTACAAGGATTCCAGAGGTGGACGTGTTATCACTTGGGATGATTTTCGTCGAGATTTCCGAGCTCATCATATTCCGCAGAGCGTGGTTGAAAGCAAGCGTGAGGAATTCCGCAATCTGAAGCAAGGCTCTTTGTCTGTCTATGACTACAACAAGTTGTTCCAGAAGCTTGCCCGCTTTGCCAAGCAGGACGTGCCTGATGAGAAGAGCATGATATATCAGTTCAGGGGTGGTCTCAGAGAAGATATTCAGCTCGCTCTTGTCCTCTTTGAACCCTTGAGGTACGATGAGTTCTACAACATGGCACTGAAGCAAGAGGCTGCTCAGTTGAGGTGTGATGCTTCCAGGAAGCGAGTCAGAGATGTTACTCCTTCTTCCTCTACTCAAGTGGCCAAGCAACAGAAGTTTTGGCTTCCTCCTCCTCTGTTCCGTCAGCCGTTTCAGCAGAAGAGCAAAGGTGGCAGTGGTTCTTCCCACCCACCCAACCCTGGCTTTCAGAACAAGACTTCGTCTCAAGCTCCAAGATCGAGTGCTCCATATCACCGTCCGCTTTCAGAGGTCACGTGCAACAAGTGCCAACAGAAGGGTCACTATGCTAACAAGTGTCTCAACCAGAGGCGTCTTCCTCCTCCTCCTGTGAGATCGGCAAGTACAGCTATGGTCAAGCATAACCCCAAGTTCGCCAAGGTCAATATGGTGAATGCAGCTCAGGCAGAGGACTCGCCAGATGCGATCATGGGTAACCTTCCTGTTAATGATACTCCTGCAAAAGTTCTTTTTGACACGGGTGCATCGCATTGCTTCATTTCCAAACCTTTTGCATCAAAGTATGAGTGTGATTATCAGTATCTGCAAAGTTCCTTGCAAATTGTGTCACCGGGCAAGCAGATGACAGCTAACACCTGCGTCCCTGAGGTTACTATCACATTGGGTGACTACAAGTTCCTTTCTTCCCCAATTGTTCTCGGTAACTCAGATATTGATCTTATTCTCGGAATGGATTGGCTTTCTAAGCACAAGGCACATCTTGATTGTGCAGCCAGGCAGATTCAATTGACTCATTCGTCTGAGGATGTAATTGTCTTTGCCGCTCGGGATAATACTATCCGTCTGTTTTCTCTCAATGAGAAGGGTGAATTGGATGCCATCTCTCAAATTCCAGTCGTTTGCGAATATCAAGACGTCTTTCCAGAAGAGCTCCCAGGAATGCCTCCGCACCGGCCAGTTGAATTCGTTATTGAACTTGAGCCTGGCACGGAACCTGTGTGCAAACATCCTTACAAGCTTGGACCTGAAGAGTTGAAGGAGCTGAACAAGCAACTAGATGAGCAAGAAAGAATGGGTCTCATCCGGCCTAGTTCTTCTCCGTGGGGTTGTGGTGTTCTTTTTGTGAAGAAGAAGGATGGAACGGACCGACTTTGTGTTGATTACCGTCCGGTGAACAAGAAGACCATCAAGAACAAATACCCACTTCCCAACATCAATGAGCTGTTCGAACAACTCAAAGGTGCCCAAGTATTCTCCAAGCTTGATCTCCGTATGGGTTATCACCAGATTCGCATTCGTGAAGAAGATATTCCCAAGACAGCATTCAGAACAAGCTTTGGTTCATATGAATACACTGTCATGTCTTTTGGCCTCGCCAACGCTCCTCCGACGTTCTCTCGCATGATGAACTTCATCTTCAACGCCTACACCAATGACTTCGTTTTGGTCTATCTCGACGACATTCTGGTTTTCTCGAAGAACAAGGAAGATCATGCCAAGCACTTGCGTTTGGTTCTCGATAAGCTCAGGGAACATCAGTTCTATGCCAAGTTCTCCAAGTGTGAATTTTGGCTTGATGAGGTTCTTTACCTTGGTCATATCATCTCTGCCAAGGGCAGTTCCGTGAATCCCGAGAAGGTGTCCACAATTCTGAATTGGGAACCTCCTCAGAACGTGAAGCAACTCCGCAGTTTTCTCGGTCTCGCAAGCTATTGCAGAAGATTCATTGAAAACTTTTCTAAGATCCCGAAGCCTCTCTCTAATCTTCTTCAGAAGCACGTCAAGTACGTTTGGTCTCCGGAGTGTGATATTGCTTTCAACACTTTGAAAGAGAAGTTGATCACTGCTCCAGTTCTGACTCCGCCTGATGAATCCAAGCCGTACGAGGTCTTTTGTGATGCCTCTCTCCAAGGTCTTGGCGCAGTATTGATGCAAGAGAAGAAAGTTGTTGCTTATACATCTCGCCAGTTGAAGCCTAATGAGAAGAACTACCCCACTCATGATCTCGAGTTGGCGGCAGTTGTGCATGCTCTTTTGACTTGGAGACATCTTCTATTGGGAAGAAAAGTGGACATTTTCACTGATCACAAGAGTCTCAAGTACATCTTCAATCAGCCTAATCTCAACCTAAGGCAGACTCGATGGGTCGAAATGATTCAAGAGTATAATCCGAGTATTGAGTACACTCCAGGCAAGGCCAATGTGATTGCTGACGCTTTGAGTAGAAAGGCCTACTGCAACAGTCTGATTCTCAAGCCTTATCAACCCGAGCTTTGTGAAGCTTTCCGCAAACTTAATCTGCATGTTGTTCCTCAAGGTTTCCTCGCCAACCTTCAAGTCTCTCCTACCTTAGAAGACCAGATTCGCCAAGCCCAGCTTCTTGATGCTATGGTGAAAAAGGTGAAGATTGGGATTGCCAAGAGTCAGTCCAAGTACAAGTGCTACCGCCTTGATGACAAGGACACTCTCTTCTTCGAGGATCGTATTGTTGTGCCCAAAGGTGAACTTCGTAAAGTGATCATGAACGAGGCTCACAATTCTCTCCTCTCCATCCACCCTGGGAGCACAAAGATGTATCAGGACCTCAAGCAAGCTTATTGGTGGACTCGAATGAAGCGCGAGATCGCTCAATTCGTGAATGAATGTGATGTCTGCAGAAGAGTGAAGGCAGAACACCAAAGACCAGCAGGTCTCCTCCAACCTCTTGCCATTCCAGAATGGAAGTTTGACCACATTGAAATGGACTTCGTGACTGGGTTTCCAAAGTCCAAGCGTGGCAATGATGCTATATTTGTTGTCATCGACAAACTTACCAAAGTGGCTCATTTTCTGCCTATCAAAGAGTCGATCACTGCAGCTCAATTGGCGGAACTCTATACCTCTCGCATTGTCTCTCTGCACGGTATTCCTCAAGTGATATCTTCAGACCGTGGCGGCATCTTTACCTCCAAGTTTTGGGATTCTGTCCAGAAGGCCATGGGCACTAGCATCCGCTTCAGCACTGCTTTCCATCCTCAAACAAGCGGTCAAGTCGAGCGTGTCAACCAGATTCTTGAAGATATGCTCAGGGCTTGTGTGATCTCCATCGGCATGAAGTGGGAGGATTGTCTTCCTTATGCTGAATTCTCCTACAACAATAGTTTTCAAGCAAGTTCGGGCAAGGCCCCATTTGAAATTATGTATGGCAGGAAGTGCCGTACCCCTCTCAACTGGTCTGAAACCGGTGAACGTCAGCTGCTGGATAATGACTTAATCACAGAAGCAGAAGAAATGTGCAAAGTCATTCGTGATAACCTCAAAGCAGCCCAATCCCGCCAGAAGAGCTACTATGATAGTAAGCATCGTGATTTGGCTTTCGAGATCGGAGATCATGTTTACCTCCGTGTCTCTCCTATGAAAGGTACTCGTCACTTCGGTATCAAAGGGAAGCTTGCCCCCAGATACGTGGGACC